>NC_057794.1:570863857-571163857 GCF_018294505.1 Triticum aestivum
AAGAATAGTGTGCACTACAAGTAGTATATACTCAAATTTTCAGAATAGTACGTACTCAAAATTGAGAGTACTACATTTGACGATGGCATATCATGCATGGACGAAAACTAAATAAAAAAGGTGGGGTAAGATGGGGTCAGCGGCTTCAACTAGTTAGTTCCTACCTTTTAGGGATTAGGTAGCATGCAGTCGGTTTTTAATGGTGCTATTGGGTATATCCATCCAACTAACACACCGCATCCACTAAAGGGCATGGGAGTATGTACTCTTGGGAGTACAAAAGAGGTGTATATATATATATATATATATATAATGTTTCCTAAACGCAAGTGGTGGTAACTACAACTGCTTGTAGGAAACATTTGTCATTGTCCTATATATATATATAGGACAAATGTTTCCTACAAGCAGTGGTAGTTACCACCACTTGCGTTTTGTATGTTGTATGTAGTATCTGTTGAAACCGAGAGTATGTACGTGTAGTATGTTTTTAGGTAGTATGTACCATTTTTTGAGTATGCTCTTTTTTACGTACAAATATGTACGTATTTAACAAATATAACAAAAACTATGGGCTCATATGCAATTTTTTCATGTAACTTGTTTCGAAATATCTTAGATATAGTATACGAACATATTTAATATAATAAAATAGTATATATAGTACCACATGCTAGTATATGAGACATGTGGGGTAACTACCATCAGGTGGTAGGATGGATTTTCCCTATATATATATATATATATATATATATATATATATATATATATATATATATATATATATTCATCACCCAGGGTGCAGAATAAGTTATTCTTCACCCAAGGTAATCTTACGGTCATTTCATAATTAAATTATATTTGAAATTCAAATAGTTACATTCCTATTGATTCACTACGTAAAATTTGGTATAAAAAATAAAAATATAGGTCATAAGACAAGAAAATTTGAAGTTTATGTATATTTTACGCTATGTTTTTACGTTTGTAATTTTACACAACATAAAATATTTTTTACAGTAATTATATATTTTCTGACGGTCTATTTTTATGTCAGAAATAAGACAAAACTTACGGAACGTAAAATTACATTGCATTGATGGTAAAATAGACGGGGGTGAAGAATAACTATTCCTTACCCAGGGTGACGAATAGTCAATCCTATTATATGAAAAAATTGCAAGTGAGCCCATAATTTTATTGTATTTGTGAAATACGTATATATTTGTACGCGAAATATAGTATGCATTAAATATTATACATACTACTAAAAAAGTAGTATGTATAGTACCTAAACATTCTTATATATTATATACTATGCGTACATACTTTTCGATGTGATAGATACTATCTAGAACGTATGAAACAAAAGTGGGAGTAATATATATATATATATATATATATATATATATATATATATATACATGTTCTGTCCTCTACAACATTCATTTATAACTATGTCTTCATGATTGAATATTTTCTTGAACTAAGTGAATGTGGTCGGACCCTAACCTCTTCTATGCTTCTACCTCAAACTCTATCTATCCAAATCATATGCATTCTATTGAAACATGTCATTTGTCTTCTTTGAGTCCTTGCCAGCAGAAGACAAAGAGACAAACGTTTAAATCTGTTTTTAATTCCATATCCTTTTTGCCTGAATGCCGGAGAAGCCGGAACGACCACCCGACAATCCAGGCGTGCGTGGGAACATGGATCAACTCCTAATGAGTTGCATGCAAGCCACGTGTCCTTCAGATGTGAACCGCAAGGGGCACCCGCGTAACGCAGTGCTGTCCCTTTCCTTATAAATACACAACTCACTGCGGTCATTATCTTCTCTTCCACCTCGTCACCTCACACAAAACCCTAGCGCCTCCGCTAGCTCGCGTCGATGCCGGAGACGAAGCGCTTAGCTGCCGCGACATCTTCGACGCCGTCCTGACGCCGACCGCGGACCTCGTCCTCTACACCGCCGCCGTAGGTGTCTTCCGCCGCCAAGTTAGGGCGTGAGAGATTGAACTGTTCAACCTCTCTCTCCATCTCGTCTAGCAATTCATAAGCAGTAATTAAAACTTACTTTTTACTGCCTTTTTGATCCGTCAAATCCATCCATTTCTACCAAAAGTAGTTTCTTCACGTTCATATCTGGATCTATCCATATCTGCATCTCATATCATGCCAACTATATTCACTTATGCTTCACAACTAGTTAGATTCCTCACTTGTACTTATTCATGGATCTGTACAAGTCTGGAACCGACTCTCTTCAAATAAGTGAATGTCTTCGCACTATGAGGTCAATGTCTTCAAACTGATTTATCTTCAAAATCTGTTGAGAATGCATATGACCTCTTCCCCTTCCCTTGCACCGTAATGCTGTCACAAGTACGTGTCCGTGGGAAAATCCCTTGGTTCTCATAGTCTGCATTCATTTGCAGAGTTCTTGCAGCGTCACATCCACACTCCTGAAGCCAGTTCTTGTCTGACCAGCAAGAGGAAGCCATCCACAGTCTTGAAGCCGTTCAGTCTGAATCCAATGGCCACTGAAAAGCCTGTAAGGAAGGGCGGCAGGCAGCACCGTGGAGATACAGCTAAGGATCTACCTCCTGATCTATTCAAAATGTACAAGACAGATCCTGTGGATTCAAAGATACTGGGTCGAAGAATGGTTCAAGTACAGATTTGTGACTGCTGAATATGTTGAAAAGAACGCTATCAAGCGGCCATGGGGAGATATTTTGTACCGAAATCTGCAGCCCAAGTCCAAGCCCGAAGCCATTGCTCACGGCTTCTATCCGTGCATGGTCCGAGGGCCACAACCAGAAAACGCCAATCCATCATCTTTGTTATGGTGTCATGACGACAATCTCTTCAAGCGCAACTATCAATTTGCAAAAGAATCAGCTATGAAGAACAAGAAGGACCTTGGACTCAATTTCAACCCTGGTTCGTCTGCTCCCAGGGCTGATGGCACCCGTGATGCTAATCCCAATGAAATTGGCCCCTTCTACAACCTCGATGGCCTTCTCACTCACATAGCTATACATGGGGGGCACTGTGGAGCACTCAGCTGATGACGCAGATTCTGACGAAGCGCCAGCTCCACCAAAGCTGCATAAGAAGAAGAAGACAAAGGCTACGAAGCCCTCTGTCCCACCAAAATTTTCGCGTGTGAAACCATTGGCAACTACACCTCCTGAACCCAGTGTGCAATCTGAAGATCTTTCTCGTGTCTCCAAGAAGACGGAGAAGCCCATGAAGAAACCCATGAAGATTTCTGGGCATGAACTGACTCCCGTTGTCGTTCTCAGGAACAAGGAAATCACCATTGATCCGTCAAGTGACAAAGACTTTGGTGATGAAGCCCTTGAGATGCTGCTCAAGAGCAAGCAAGAGGTGGAGATCTTCAACGATCTGCCCCTCTTTGATGTGGACATACTAAAAAATTTCTTTGATGAATGGTTTCACAACCCGAGCGTCAGCATTGATGATCTTCAGCTTCCTGTGGACATCAGCGTCACCTTCCATGGAGCCATTGCAAATGAAGTGGCCCTGGCTCAGAAAATCGTCGAGTTGAAAAACAAGATTGATTATGAGAAGGCACAGTTTATGAAGAACATGGCAAAGCTCAGCGTGGCCGATGTTCAAAGCTTCAAGAAGATGTTGCATGAGCTCAAGGAATAGTTTCACAAGAAGCGTGAAGAAGCTAAAGGCTCAAGAGAGCGCATGAAGTACTTTGCGCAGAAATGCGTTCAAGCTCACAATGAGGCTGAGAAGCGCAAGGCTTTTGGGCGCCCTGTAATTGACCCCAAGATGGCTGCCAAACAAAAGAAGAAGCCTGCTGCTGTCCGAACTGAAGCACCAAGGCAGGAAGAACCTCGTATTGTCTTCCCTGCCAGCATGACAGGCTCGAAGACTAAGGTCCCCTCAGCAGCTTCAGAACAAAAGAAGACAAGGGCAGCTGAAGCCAAAGCCAAGAAGCGCAAGCACAAGGATGCTTCTGATGATGCACCATCAAAGAAGAAATTGAAGAAGTCTTCAAAGAAAGAGCGTGCTGCGGCCTCTGAGCCCCTTGTGGTTGAGCCCATTTCTGTTGCCCGTTTGGCCTCCACCAACCAAGAACGTCAACTTGTGATCCACGAGCCTGCTTTCACAGAGGCACTTGAAGATGAAGATGTTCCAGCTTTTGACCCCATCACAGCTGAAGACATTGGTCATGAAGACAATGTTGAAGATGATAAAGTCCTTCCTCAACTCGAGCATCAACTGGTATCATCGCATGTTCTTATAAACAGCGAACGCACCAGCATTGGTCGTTCTTTGACGCCAATTGCTCAGGATGATTCGTGGGCAGATCGCCCTCAAGAAGACACCCCCATTCATGAAGACATACCCAGAACTCCAACACCTCAAGTCACCACTCTGGTGCTTGATGATGATAGCTACGTGGTACAAACCACTCCGTCTCCACAGGCGTCGCCCGCTTTCCGCAGGCTTCGTAAAGGCCCCAGGCCACAGGTCACCATGTAGAGCATTCCAGAAGGGGAAGTGCAACACAACTCAGCAGCACGTCAAGTGTTTCCTGAAGCCACCCCAACTGTGAATGTCTCCGAGTCTGAAGCCAAAGCTACTGAAGACATTCCGGCTGCATCAGCCGATGAAGAAACTGAAGAAGAAAGAGTTGCCACACCACCTACCACTGATCAAGTTGTTCTCGAGGAGAATGAGTCTGTGCCCAACCCTCCTGTTGTTGAAGAAATGGAGTTGAAACTACTGAGGTGGCCACAAACACTGATGCCGAAGCCAATGACACTGTCATGGCTGAAGACCATGTGGCGCCTGACAACAATGTGGCACTTGAAGATAATATGGAATCTGAAGCCAATGTGCTGCCTGAAGCTCAGGTTCAACCTGAAGCCACTGTGCAAGATGAAGCCACCGTTCCATCTCCCAAGCCTCACACAATTGAACATGCCTTTGATCATGGACAACTGGTCACTGTGAAATGGCCCGTCATGGTGCCTCCCACTGCTCCCGGACCTCAATATGACTATCATGTGGAGCAGAAGCCACAAGTTCAGAAGCCAAAGCCAAGGCTGCCAAGGCTTCCAGGGACTGTACGTTGCCTGGATCATTCAGCGTCAATAGCTTCAGGGCACACAATACCTTCTTTGATAGTGCCAAGAATTCAGGCTTCTTCTGGAGCTATCAGCAGCGCAACTACTACTCATGCATCCTATACAATCAAGAGCGAATCTTTCCCCACATGCTCCTTGATTGTGAAGCTATTGCCGGGCTGCCCTGTCTTGAAGAAGCCCTTGATTGCTTCAGGGATGTTGGTCTTCTACCCTTTGTCACTGACAAGGAGCACTGGAATGAAGAACTGCTGTTGCAATTCTATGCCACACTTCATATTCACGGCTACAACAGGGATTCAAAGACATGGGTTCTTGAGTGGATGACATGAGATGTGCATCATGAAGCCAAAGCTCAAGACATCATTGAGCTTACTTCCCTACCCACTCCAGGCGACTTCTATGAGCCTGGTTGTCAGCGTCATCGTGATGAACTACAGAGTATCTTTCAGCGACCTGAACCAAATATGAGTTAGATGCTCAGCATGATGAAGCCATTGCCCCAAGATGCTGAATATCCCAAGGAATTCTTTGTCAAGGACCTCGAGTACTTTCCCCACACAGTCTATCACATTCTGAGGCATACTCTATGGCCAATCAAGGGATATACTGCTGAAGCCAAACTTGAAGGAGCCATGAAGACTTTGGTGTTTTACATCATCAATGGCATTGCTACCTCTTGAGCACTGCGTTGGATTTCCTTGAAGAAGAAAGGGTGATGCAGCAGAGTAGAGTAAGTATTTCCCTCAGTTTTTGAGAACCAAGGTATCAATCCAGTAGGAGGCTACACGCAAGTCCCTCGTACCTACACAAAACAAATAGCTCCACGCAACCAACGTGATTAGGGGTTGTCAATCCCTTCACGGTCACTTACGAGAGTGAGATCTGATAGAGATGATAGATAATATTTTTGGTAATTTTTGTATAAAGATGCAAAGTAAAATAAAAGGCAAAGTAAAAAAAAAGCAAAGCAATAATAAAGTGATGGAAGATTGATATGATGAGAATAGACCCGGGGGCCATAGATTTCACTAGTGGCTTCTCTCAAGAGCATAAGTATTCTACGGTGGGTGAACAAATTACTGTTGAGCAATTGACAGAATTGAGCATAGTTATGAGAATATCTAGGTATGATCTTGTATATAGGCATCACGTCGGAGACAAGTAGACCGACTCCTGCCTGCATCTACTACTATTACTCCACTCACCGACCGCTATCCAGCATGCATCTAGAGTATTAAGTTCAAGAAAACAAAGTAACGCCTTAAGCAAGATGACATGATGTAGAGGGATAAATTCATGCAATATGATAAAAAACCCATCTTGTTATCCTCGATGTCAACAATACAATACGTGCCTTGCTGCCCCTACTGTCACCGGGAAAGGACACCGCAAGATTGAACCCAAAGCTAAGCACTTTTCCCATTGCAAGAAGAACCAATCTAGTAGGCTAAACCAAACTGATAATTCGAAGATACTTGCAAAGATAACCAATCATACATAAAAGAATTTAGAGAAGATTCAAATATTGTTCATAGATAATCTTGATCATAAACCCACAATTCATCAATCTCAACAAACACACCGCAAAAAGAAGATTACATCGAATAGATCTCCATGAGAGAGGGGGAGAACATTGTATTGAGATCCAAAAAGAGAGAAGAAGCCATCTAGCTACTAACTATGGACCCGAAGGTCTGAGGTAAACTACTCACACTTCATCGGAGGGGCTATGGTGATGATGTAGAAGCCCTCCATGGTGGATTCCCCTTCCGGCGGAGCTCCGGAACAGGCCCCAAGATGGGATCTCATGGGTACAGAAGGTTGTGGCGGTGTAATTAGGTTTTTGGCTCCGTATCTGATCGTTTGGGGGTACGTAGGTATATATAGGAGGAAGGAGTACGTCGGTGGAGCAAAGGGGCGCCCACGAGGCAGGGGGCGCGCCCTCCACCCTCGTGGCCGCCTCCTTTCTTTCTTGATGGAGGGTCCAAGTCTCCTGGATCATATTCGGTGAGAAAATCACGTCCCCGAAGGTTTCATTCTGTTTGGACTCCGTTTGATATTCCTTTTCTTTGAAACACTAAAATAGGCAAAAAACAACAAATCTGGGCTGGGCCTCCGGTTAATAGGTTAGTCCAAAAGTAATATAAAAGTGGAAAATAAATCCCAATATGGTCCAAAATAGTAGATAATATAGCATGGAGCAATCAAAAATTATAGATACGTTGGAGATGTATCAGGCATCAGATTCAACACCCAGGATTTCTTCATCAGACAACTTGTTGCATCTGGGATTGATCTGTTTGGACTGAAGTTTTATGCTCCATGGGTGATGCGCCTGATCAAGCTTCACTCTACTGTTTTTTTAAGGAAGGACAATAGGAAAGGCTCCTACTGTATTTTCATATATATATGAACAGGGTGTTACAAGTGCTTTACATTTTACAGGTGGGTATCAGCCTACCCAGACAGATTGGGTCAGGGAGATATGGGGTGGGGGTGTTACCACTACTGCAACTCAGAAATAAAAGAAGAAATGAAAGCAGGGTGACCCCCTAGTCCTATGTTGGAGGAGGTCAAAATTGTCCTTAAATCTTTTCAGCCACCCACTGATGGTTGGAGCAATCCTCCTAAAATGTTTATTGTTTCTTTCCTTCCAAAGACTCCAAGCAGCCACCAAAAAGATTTCAAAGAAGAGCGGGCGCCCCCAAGAGTTTTTAGCCTGTTGAAGCAGTTGGAGATGGCAGGTGAAGGAGGGCCAGCTAATACCAAGTTTTTGCCAGCAAGATTGACTGAAGGGGCAAGTGAAGATCATATGGTCCATCGTTTCCTCGTCGTGGTTGCCGCAAAGCAGACAACTGTGGTCATCTCCTATATTGTAGTGTTGACGTTTGAGCATGTCACGTGTGTTCAATCTGTCGTTCATGAGAAGCCAGCCAAAAACTTTGATCCTCACGATGCAACGAGAGTGCCATAGAAGAGAGAAAGCAAGATGGGCGTTGGTGTCTCGAAAAAAGAATATGTAGTAGTCAGCTGGTTGATAAACAGATTTCCCCCAGGTATAGTGCCAGACATCGTTGACCGATGTGGATGGGTGCATGTGCGTGGAAATCCGTTGAATGTCTCGTACCTCGTCCAGGGCTTGAGGAGAGAGCGGTAGATGAAAGGCTTCTGACAATGCCGTGATCTCCAAGAAATCTTTGCCGGTCTCGTCCTCATGCATGGCAAAGGAGAACGTGTGGGGATGCGATTTTTCCATAACGTCCACCGCCCAAAGATCTTTCCAAACTAGAGCAGTTGTGCCCGAAACCACCCGGACTTGTGTGATCTCTCGGAAGATAGGGGTGAGCTTTAGGATGTCCCACCACCAGAACGAGCCAACTGGATTCGTGGCATGAGGGACTTTGTTGGCATAGTATGTGCTCCAAATAATATGCACCCAAGGGACGTCGAGCTTGTTGTAAAACTTGTGTAAAAATTTCATGAGCAGAGCATCATTTTGCACCTTAATGTTGATAACACCCAGGCCACCATGCTTTTTGGGTTTTCAAACCATGTCCCATGCGGCAAGGGAGTTGCACTTGTCCCCTTGCTCCGTCTTTTTGGTCCAGAGACATCTCCTTCTGATTTTATCGAGCATCTCAATCAGTTTGGGTGAGAACTTGAGTGTGCACATGGAGTAACTGAGGAGGGATGTGACAGTAGCATTAAGCCAAGAGAGTTTGCCACCGTAGGACATCATCGCAATCGTGGAGGTGAGGCATCGTTCAGCACTACACACTAGAGGCATTAGATCTAGTACGGTCGGTTTAGTTGTGCCGAGAGGAAGTCTAAGGTAAGTGAACGACATGGACCCAACTGAACATCCAAAAAGGTTTGCAAATGCCAGGGCGGTTTCCTCCGACAGATTGATTGGGATCAGCGTAGATTTGTGGAAGTTAATCCGGAGGCCAATGGAGGAGGCATAGTCCACAAGGATTCCTTTGATGACCGCAACTTGCTGAGGGCATGCAGGCATAGCCAGTATCGTGTCGTCGGCATATTGGATTACTGAATAGTCCATTTGACCAGCGCAAGGGAAGGGTAGCTGAATTTTTCCTTGCCTAAATGCGTCATTGATAGCTGCTTGGAGGAGATCAGCTGCAATCACGAAGATCAATGTAGACAGCGGGTCCCCTGCCGTACACCGGTGCGGCAATGAAATTGGCAGTCGGGCACACCATTCAATAGAACCGATGAACGCCCGGTCGAGAAGATGCATTTGATCCTAGAGAGCCACTTATCATTGAAACCCAAGTGTTTCATAATGTTCAGCATGGGAGCATGCTCAATTGTATCGAAGGCTTTGGCGAAGTCCAGTTTCAGCAAGATAATTTCCTTCTTTGATGCATGGCATTGGTGTATATATTGGAAGGCCCAAGCAAGGCAGTCATGTATCGTTCTCCCTTTTATAAAGCCATACTGGTTCTTGTGGATAATCTTTAGAATTACTCGTTGCAAGCGGTTGGCAAGCAGCTTAGTGATCATCTTAATGCAGCAGTTGAGGAGTGTGATCGGGCAGTAGTCATTAACAGTTTCAGGTGAGATGGACTTTGGAATTAATGTTATCAGACCATCATTTATGCTACTGAGATCCAAGTCCCCTTGATGGAAAGCCTCACAAAGGTTGTAAAAGTCATGTTTGAAAATAGGCCAGCATGCTTTAAGAAATGCTCCACTAAAACCATCGGGGCCGGGTGCTCGATCAGCCGACATTTCTTTAACAACCGCATCAATCTCTTTGTGGGTAAATGGCTTAGTTAGCTGGTCAAGATCATCATGGCGCTGCAGAACGTTAGGTAAGTTAAATTTCATTTCTGCAGGTCGTTAAGTACTCAGGCGATCAGTGTAAGTTTGGAACATGAGCGCTTCTTTCCCCTCGTGAGTGTCAATGAGGGAGCCATCCTCTTTTCTGAAACTTGCGATGTTGTTGCGACGATACCTTTCAGTGGCAACATCCTGAAAAAATTTGGTATTCTCATCTCCGAACTTGATCCACCTAATTGTGCAGCGCTTCTTCCAATACTGGTTTTGTATTTAAGGAGGTGCAACAAATGTTTCTTGATGATATTCCGGAAGTTTGTCTCTGGGATTGTTAGGGCTCTGTTATCTTCAAGTTCATCAAGATGCTCTAGGGTCTCGTTGCAATTAGCAATGGCTACTGAGAGTCGAGAGAGGTTTTGCTCCAGAGTTTTAGGGCGTGGCGCAGAGCTTTGAATTTACGACATAGAATGATCGCAACGTTGTGGGCTCTAACTGGTCTGTTCCAAACCTCTTGGACAAGATTCATGAAGCCAGGGTGCAAAATCCAAAAGGGCTCAAAGCGAAACACCTTGCTACGAGGAATTCATGTTTGGATGGAGATAATGCAGGGTACATGATCGGAGACAGGCTTACCAAGAGGCTTGACCAGGGTATTGGGGTACACGTTGGTCCAATGCAGCGAGGTAAAGAACCAGTTGAGCTGTTCAAGTGGTGGATCTTATTGCATATTGCTCCATGTATATGATCGGCCTTTGATAGGTAATTCAACAAGGCTTTTGTCGGGGATATACCCCGCGGTATAAACCGCCGGATGTATGACCCGGCTGGAGTTTGGCGATTCACTGGCGACTTGCTTGGACCTGGTGGTTTATGATTCATTGGTAATCCGGCAGGCGGGTCAGAGGAGCGACAAGACCCGGTGGCCCAACGGGCGGTTCATGAAAGGTCGGCTCATATTATGGTGGGCCGGTTTAAGAGGAAGACATAATGAATATTCTCCTACAAAGAAAACAAGACTAGGACTCCACTTATAATAGAGTAATCCTAATCCAACTAGGACTAGTCATGTGAACCGCCCCTTCAACATATATAAGGAGGGGCAGGACTCCCCAAGAGGGACAAGCAATAATCTCTAAGGCTAGACACAACTAGGAGAGCCGGTTTACGGCGACTCCCTCATGAACATAATGAGACCTAGCCACAAACAGCATGTAGGGTTATTACCGGATGATGTTTTCCGGGGACCGAAGCTGTCTAAACCCTTGTCTTGTGTGATGATCCGCCCCGCGTCTCTCGTCCCGATCAACCCCTTTCAAGCTACCACATAGATGCGCTGGCCTCACGACTAAGTCCTGACACTAAGGACATCTGCCGTGACAAATCCACGAACAGTTGGCGCCCATCGTGGGGCCCGCGCATGGTGGTGTTGAGTTCTTGGAAGAATCTTAACTAGGGTTTCGAGAAGTTTGTAAAATTTTAGGATGAAGAAAGACTCAATTTTGAAGGATCTGCATCGTATCCGTGGCAAGCAGCTGGAGCGACATATGCGAGATTTGATCTAAGAAAGATTACGGTTGTGTGGAGCGAGCCTGCTGTGATCGGACGATCCGTCAGATTCGGATCAATTTTCATGAGCCACGAAGACCAACAGCAATTATTTTTTCAGATCCGCCGAGTTACCGCCGCCGCGTATGTACATCAAGACGAAGTTGATTTGCTACAAAATCATCTGAGACCAAATCGATTTTCTTTGGTCAACTCTGATTGCTGCAAGGAATCTACTAGAAGATTAATTCAAGGGCTATGGAAGGAAAAGCGGCTACATGGGATCCGATCAGAGGCAAACCATCAGCTTAAGCATTGCAAACCTTGGCCAATACGGATCCGCTAGTCACGACCCGGACACGGATGGTCCACGGGCTCGGTCTTCTACTGCGACTCGCATCGTTGAACCACCGGGCTCCGTCGTCGCCAGCTCGAACCTATAAAACTGGTCTTACGGCGCCTCAAGTTGCCGGCACCCCGAGCAGCGACCACGGGCTTCCCCTACAGCGCTTCAACGGAGAAGTGCCGTGGACCGCCGCCGTGTTCACCTCTGCACCTGGCTTCCGCAGCAGCCGACTGCAGCTGCCTTGTCCATCGTTGGAAAGAAAGAGGAAAAGAAAGAGACAAAATAACAGCCATGTACTCGCATGCATGAGACATCCACTAGGGACGCAGCCCCCACAAACCATTGACTTTCCAAAGCATAGCACGTGAAAAGTACTACCACAGGTTGCCATTTTAAATAACGTGAGGCTATACTGGTCCATCATCACTAGTATTCATACTCTTCTGGACCTCTCCATCTCCAGTCTGCGTATGGATCATCTGTCGAATGGACATGATATACAATTACACACAGATCATCTACCGTCCAGATCATCAGAATAATTGTTCACTACAAAGGTGATTTATACGACAAGTACGGAGTGCACGTAAGCAATATTCTGCACCGGCGCTCGCCGTGTTGTGTTGCTGAATGTATATGTGAGCAAATCGCCATCCCCCGCTTCATCGCTGAATGTATATGTGAGCAAATCGCCCCCCCCCCCCGCTTCATCAACACACTGGACTGACTCGTCGTCCGTGTCCGCGGCCGGCTCACACGTGTCCGTGACGTTTTTCCAACACCGCTGCCGACTCACTCGTCCGCACCGGTTTACAACGCCGCAGCCAACTCGTCCGTCCAACAAAAAAAATACCAGGTGCTATCCTTTCTATATATTTTATCAGCACATATTAAATCATTTAAGAACAATTACTCTGGTCTGTGATATTTTTTCAGGACCGATATTTCTTACAAAAAGGTGTTGCAGAAGGGGCGTGGGCAAGTATTATTTTTTGCACTAGCGCTCATCCTGCGCAGGTTGCCACCCCCGCTATATCAACACATGCGATTGATTTATTGTCCGCCCCCACGGCCAATTCTCCCGCACGCACCGGCTTACAACGCCGCGGCCGATTCATCTGTCGGTGCCGCCTCTGATACGGTGGGCGTCTTTACCATCCATCTCTCGCGATCCGGTCTACATCAACACACCGGGCCGCACCTGTTTGCTTAAGCTGTTTACTGAGTATAAAGTCAGTCACTGCTTGGGTAGCCCGGTTTTCTTCCAATAACTCTGGAGAAAATTATCATATACTATCAACCGCCGTCTGCACTGGGTGGCCCAATGGGCAGACGCACAAGTCGACGCACAAGACGCACAAGTGGCCCAAATAGCCAGTTGGAAGGAACCATTGGCCGAGTTGCTTACACGGCTCATACGGGATCATTTATAACCCGCCACAGTCACCTCAACCTTCTGTGGATTCACATCATGCTATCAACACCAATGATATACAAGTTATGCCGGTTTATATCACGATCAAGTATGGAGAGTCTCAAACCAACTCCTCGAGTCACCTTTGAGACTCGGGGGCTACGATGACATGACTTAGCAGATCTTGCCAGTTTCAGCAAATTTAAAAACCCCAGGACGATGGAGGGAAAGATAACCCAGTCCCGGAGGCTACTGTTATATTGATGAAAATTTAAAGGCCGTCAGAAAATTTCCTGCTTAGAAAGTATATGACAGTTACAAAATCCCGGCTCAATGAAGAAGTTCCGGGTCATCAGAAAGAATTCCGGTTTAAAATCCGGCTCAAGGGAAGTCAATCTCACTGAAGCTCTCAAATATTCGGTTTACAATCCGGTTCAAGGGAAATCTGTTCTCCCACAAAGCTCTGAAGCTCTCAAATCCAGTTTAAAAATGTCCGGTTCAAAAAGGAATTAACTTTTCGCAAGTTCGAGTTTAAAGGCCGTCAGAAAATTTCCGGCTGAAAATGAAGATTCCGGTTTAAAATCCGGTTCAAGGGAAAGATGTCTCCGACAAAGTTTTGAAGCTCTCAATATTCGGTTCAAAATCCCGGTTCAAGAAGAATTTATCTCTTGCAAAAAGTTAAAGGTTGCCGAAGAGGACCTGCTGCCATGATGCGCGGTTCAAACATGGGTATCCTGCCTTATTGGTTTATCATATTATTGATCACTTGGGGGCTTGGTCGTATTCGAACCATAGCTACACCTCTTGATCGGCTCAAGGCCAAAAGAAAATTACTTAGGGGCCAAAGAGAGTGTTGCAAAAGCACAACTCAAACATAGGCACCCACTGAGCACAGCACAAAATATTGCTTGGGGATTCTTTGCTATCGCAATGAACAAAGAATCTACACTTGTAATAGGCTACCAAGCCACGACTTGGAAGCCTGGTGTATACACCTAAAACCCCGGGTTAGCCTGCCTTTTTAAGTAGGTCACTCTGTCCAGGTAAACCTGGTATGACCTGCCGAACTTCGACAAGTCAATCTCATAAGACCCTGAACTTGTCAAAGTTAAAACGACGATTGCTTAAGGATTGAGGACCATCTTAAAAGGCTTTGTGAAATGGTTTAACTCGGTGGCCTGGCAGCCCATGAAAAGCCTCGAATTTGGGGCCTGGCAGCCCGTGAAAAGCCTCGACTACAAGTTTTTCATATGCTTTTGTTTGCCAAGTTTTTCTCTTTTGATGACATTTATCATGTTTTGATAAACCGGCGTTCATTAACCCGACTCGGCTTTCAACTACAAGTTGTCAGTACATGATCAATTATAATCCGGCGTTTCTTAACCCGGTCTGGTTTCGACTATAAGTCGCCAGTATTATATATGGTTAATCCGGTGTTTATCACAACCCGATACAGTTTTATCATAAACCGGCACACTATGGAAGGAGTTATCAGTACTCAAGATTTGGGTTATCACCCTTACTACAAAAATTTGGTAAACCAACGATGTGATTCAATGTCACAGGTATGATATATTTCATATTTGATTATTCTTAAGTGCAGCCTTGGTTATAAACCCGGGTTATATATTGGGCATTATGACCCGTCTGGCGGTAAACCGCCAGGACACTTTAAACTTGTTGTATGCAAAAACAGGTTGAATAAAGCATGATTATAAATCAGCGGCGTTTATTAACCCGGCCTGGTTTTCGACTATAAGTCGCCAGTATGATGATAAATTATCCAGTGTTTATTAACCCAGACTGGCTTGGGATTATAAGTCACCAGTATATATGTGGATTGCACCATTGGAATCACGCGCTCATAAATCATTGGATTACATTATTCAAATCTTCAAATAGCCAACATGGCTGGATTTTATTATGGTTATCACTAACTAGTGTTATGATTAAGGTTTTCAAAGTCTCTTTAGCGCAATGGCTATTATATTATCAATGGATATGATTTATTCTACAATTGAAGGAATAGTCCCGAGTCGTTGTAGGCTTACAACCCGGCAGGGGGGGGCTACATTATTCACGTTGAGATTTCACCAAATATGCAAGTCTCATGTTACTGCAAGCATGCACCATGACACTTGGGGGCTAATGCAAAGTCATTTTTTGCTCACCTTATTGAAGACCCGACTCATCACATTGTAATGAGCCGGCCCTTGGGGGCTACCAATTGCTCCTGTCAACAATTCAAGGTAATTACAAAGTCCCAAGTTGCTGCAAGCATGACAACCCGACACTTGGGGGCTACATAATATGGAATATTCAGTTGTGATTAATGACTGCGATGAACAATCTGGATTTCTTCAAGGTTGCAACATTTATATTGAAACAAGTCTTAAGCTATCACTATGTTCTCCTCTTAAGACTTGGGGGCTACAGGTAATATGCATATAAAGGAGGAACATCTTCGTAACCCGGGATCATCAGTTTTTATAAAGGGCAAATCAGGAAGATTAATTGTGTGACCCGGCGTTGGCAACAACCATAAACCAGCATCTATAAACGGTCATGACCCGGGATCATCAGTTTTTGTAACCCGACAATTTTGGCAATGATAAACCGACAAGTTCTACATTTTCAATCCGGCTGATATCAGTTGAATATTTGAAGACCAATATTTTTGTCAAATCAGTGCATTGAAGGCCGATTCAAATGGATTCTTTATTTACAAAATATCTTCTGCAAGAAAATTGATTATGAAGCTGGTCTATTGACTTAGATTTTCTAGAAGAAGGAAATAACAAGGACTTAAGGATGATCAGATGCCAGCTTACAAGAATATTTAACCTGGAGCGCAACCTGTCAAATTCGTTCTTTTGTTTATGTTGCAGGATCAGTTTAACATGGATAAATCCAAATTAAACTGGGGGCTAATGTCGGGGATATACGCCGCGGTATAAACCGCCGAATGTATGACCCGGCTGGAGTTTGGCGATTTACTGGCGACCCGCTTGGACCTGGCGGTTTACGATTCATTAGTAATCCGGCAGGCGGGTCAGAGGAGCGACAAGACCCGGTGGCCCAACGGGCGGTTCATGAAAGGCCGGCTCATGTTATGGTGGGCCGGTTTAAGAGGAAGACATAAGGAATATTCTCCTACAAAGGAAGCAAGACTAAGACTCCACTTGTAATAGAGTAATCCTAATCCAACTAGGACTAGTTATGTGAACCGCCCCTTCAACATATATAAGGAGGGGCAGGGCTCCCCAAGAGGAACAAGCAATAATCTCTAAGGCTAGCCACAACTAGGAGAGCTGGTTTACGGCGACTCCCTCATGAGCATAATGAGACCTAGCCCCAAACGGCATGTAGGGTTGTTACAGGATGATGTTTCCCGGGGCCCGAAGCTGTCAAAACCCTTGTTTTGTGTGATGATCCGCCCCGCGTCTCTCGTCCCGATCAACCCCTCTCAAGCTACCACATAGATGTGCTGGCCTCACGACTAAGTCTTGACACTAAGGACATCTGCCGTGACAAATCCACGATAGCTTTGCTTACGGATAATGTCATTGAAAGTACACATGTCGTTCGAACACCCCCCGGCTTGTTTCGATTGTCAGGCGCACGAATGTAATTGAAATCACCAACTAGAAGCCAATCTTGCGAGCTAAGTATATCCAGATTATAAAGCCAATTGGTAAATGTAAGACGCGCATCACCCGAGCAGGGGCCATATACATTAACCAGCGTCCAAGTATGAGAGGACAAAGTGCTAGTGAAGTTAATGACCAATGCAAAATCAGACGAGAACACTACATCACCAGTAAACATAGAGATTTTCCATATAGTAATTAAGCCACCCGAAGCTCCTTGAGATGGAACATATGCAAACTGATCAAATTGTGTAGGGCAACATGATTTAATAAAGGATAACTCAAAAGAGGTTTTCTTTGTCTCTCCGATGCAAACTACCGAACAACCACTGGATCTAATGGCGTTATTAAGAGCTAGCTGCTTATCATCAAAATTGATGCCATGGATATTCCAACAGAGCACTTCCCAGCTACGCAAAAGGGGCATGGAGAACAAATGGACTATGCCCTAGAGGGGCCGTCCTCACCAGGCAGATCATCAGTAACCAAAGTACCTGAGTGAGCGGTCGAAGCAGTAGGTGGTGCAGGAGCTGATGAAGCCATGTACCTAGGGTAGGGGCACGGACCTGTCCAAGGAGCCCTACCCTAGGACATCCCTAGGAGAAGTCACCTTTCAATCGACTTGAAGGTATCCCACTCGACGGATTCAAGACACTCGACCAGAAAGCTATCACTCGACCATGAAGCCAACCACTCGACCGCCAGGAGACCTATAGTCACTCCGCAGGCAAACGGTCAGCTGTTAAGTAGTCTTTATGGTCATTATAGCACTTTATTAGGGGCGTTACCAGTAACGCCCGACCTTAAATGTACCTGAAAACCCTGCATTACTGAGGGCAGGAGGGGGCCGGCGAACTCTATATAAGCCACCCCCTCCTCAGGATGAAGGGTTCGCACCCCTGTTATTCACACGCCAGTAATCCAGTCGACCGCCTCCGGGCACCGAGACGTAGGGCAGTTACTTCCTCCGCGAAGGGCCTGAACTCGTACATCTTGGTGTGTTTACAACTTCCCAATAGCTGAGATCTAGCCTCTCCATACATACCCCCCTACATCACTGTCAGAGTTAGAACCACGACAGTTGGTGCCCACCGTGGGGCAGGAATCTTAGCACCCGATTGGAGAAGTTGCAATTTTTCCGATACCTTTGATCATGGTTTCGTGCGGAGTTTTGGTGGAGGGCCGCGAGATCCGCCTCGGCGCGCTCACGTTCATCGCCGATGACTCCGCCTAGCTTCAGGAGGCGCCACTCGACATCGACGCGCTCCCCGTCCGCGGTGCGACGCATTTTCGCGCATGCGTTCGTGCTGTCCTCCTGCGGCAGCCGTCGACCCAGTATCAGTCGGCCCCCGTATCGTCTCCCCACTCTGTCTCCCACCGGCGCAAGCGCTCTGGTCGGTCGAGACTTCAGAGGTGGGTGAGGCATGCCGTGGCTCGCTAGTCGGCCGCCCCGCAAGTTGCGGCAATCGAGCCCGACAAATCCCTCTGCTGCCTGTTCGACTGGCTCCACGGAGATCGCATCCGAGTGCGACAGTAGCAACCCAGCGGCTAAGATCCTGGCGGTCGATGGAACGCACAGTCCTCCCGGTTTCCCTCACGGTTATGGAGGCACGGGTGGGGGCGACCCGTCGCATCCCCACGATGAGTATCTCCCCGAACCTCTCACGTCATTACAGCGAGAGGAGCTTCGCCGCCGGAACACGGACGCACTCTACACTCCTATCGTCGGAGCGACCCCCGAGGCCCGGGCCTTGGAGGACGCGTGCTTGGCTAACTTGGCCGAGCGCACTCGACTGGAGAATCTCCAGCGAGCACTCGACGAGCAAGCGCGTCGGCGGGCTCCCGAGTCTAGTCGACGTCAGCTCTTCCCGCCGACGCAGGTATACCGAACCCCAGTTCAGAATTTGGCTGCCGCGGCCCGTATAGCAGAATCGATTCAGCCCTCCCAGTCGGAGGCTGGCACGGGCTTGTTGCAGATCAGAGCGTTGCTCCGGGCGGCGGGAAACCAGAATTCCGCTGTTTCTCAGTCGCGGAATAGAATCCACAGTCGATCCATTGCAACAGATATAGTCCAGTCGGCTCACAGCCCGCGGTCGCCCCCGAGGCGTGAGGGACGTGGCGACCGGCATGATCAGTACAGAAGGAATGAGCAGTATGATCACCGATCCGATCGTGATGATCGATGTCGAGTGCCAACCCCTTCCCCGAGGAGTGGGTCGTATGCACCTCGACATCGAGATGACAGGCACCCTCATAGCATTGGGCAGAGGATTCCCGTCGACCCCAGGGACCCAGGCTTTGACGCGAGATCTGTCCTTGTTCAAGGCTTGGTTGACAGGAACAGGGCTCATCGGGAAGGCCAGAACAGAGATGCGCCCGCCAGCAGCAGAATACGTGTTTCAGGGCCAGAGTGTTTCAGTCGAGCCATCAGGGCCGCGGTGATTCCTCCCAACTTTCGGTTGGCGACTGGAGTCAGCAAGTTCACCGGTGAGTCTAAGCCTGACACTTGGCTCGAAGATTACTGAGTGGCTGTACAGATTGGCGGTGGCAATGACGAGGTGGCTATGAAGCATTTGCCTCTCCTGTTAGAGGGCTCGGCCAGAGCGTGGCTGAATCAGTTAGCACCCAGCAGCATCTACACTTGGGAGGACCTCTCTCGAGTGTTTGTCACAACCTTTGAGGGAACATGCAAGCGACCCGCAGGCCTTACAGAATTGCGGTCTTGCGTGCAGAAGCCGAGTGAAACTCTGAGGGATTACATCCAGAGGTGGATCACTTTGCATCACACGGTTGAGAACATACCGGATCACCAAGCAGTTTGTGCCTTTAAAGAAGGCGTCAGGAACAGAGAGTTGAACCTGAAGTTCGGTCGGACCGGAGAAATGTCCCTGAATCGGATGATGGAAATTGCCACCAAATACGCTAACGGAGAAGATGAAGATCGACTCCGGAGTGGCAAGCAGAAAGCAGTCGCCCAGGAAACCGGAGGCAATTCCAGTCGGAAGCAGAAGCGGAAGGCCGAGCCAGCCGCCCCTGGGGAGGCCCTGGCCGCAACCCAGGGAAATTTCAAGGGAAAACCCAAAGGCCCCTGGAAGCCCAAGAAAGTCAAGGATCAAGATGGAAATGATGTTTTGGATCTGCCATGTCACATCCACACCAAGAAAGATGAGGAGGGTAATTTTATTTACCCAAAGCATACCACTCGACAGTGTCGGCTCCTGATCCAGCAGTTTCAGGGCAAACAGTCCAAAGATAAGGAAAAAGAGTCGGACAGAGTTGAGGACAAGGAATACAGTGACGATGGATACCCCCAAATCAATTCCACCCTGATGATTTTTGCTAATGTCGAAAGCAAAAGTCGACTGAAAGTCATTAACCGTGAGGTGAATATGGTTGCCCCGGCGACACCCAGTTATCTGAAGTGGTCTCAGACTGCCATCACATTCGACCAGTCTGATCACCCTACGCACATTGCCACCCCTGGGAGGCAAGCTTTGGTGGTCGACCCAGTTGTCGAAGGCACTCGACTGACCAAAGTCCTGATGGATGGTGGCAGTGGCCTGAACATATTGTATGCTGAAACATTGAAAGGAATGGGCATTCCGATGTCCAGGCTCAGTACCAGTAACATGAGCTTCCACGGAGTCATTCCTGGAAAAAAAGCCGAATCACTCGGCCAGATCGCTCTCGATGTGGTTTTCGGTGATTCAAAGAATTACCGCAGGGAAAAGTTGACATTTGAGGTTGTGGACTTCCAAAGTGCTTATCATGCTATTCTGGGCCGGCCAGCTTATGCACGCTTCATGGCTCGACCATGCTACGTGTATCTCAAGTTGAAGATGCCCGGCCCCAGAGGTGTGATCACCGTTACCGGCAATCGGAAGAAAGCAGAAGAGTGTTTTCAGAAAGGATCGAAGATTGCTGACGCTCAGATGGCAGTTGTTGAGCTACAAGAGTACCAGAAGACTGCTGATCCGAGTGAATTGCTACGAGCCAAGAAGCCTGCTTCAGAATCTGCTTTTCAGTCGTCCGGTGAAACTAAGCTAGCTCACATTCACCCGACCGACCCCGACGCTGCTCCGACTCACATCTCGACGACGCTCGACTCCAAATAGGAAGAAGCGCTCATCCAGTTCCTCCGTGAGAACTGGGACGTCTTCGCATGGAAGCCTTCTGACATGCCTGGAGTTCCCAGGGGGCTGGCTGAGCACCGTCTACGAGTCGACCCGAAGTTCAAGCCTGTGAAAGAACATCTTCGACGGTCCGCCGTCCAGAAGAGGAAAGCTATTGGCGAGGAGGTGGCTCGGCTCTTAGCAGCGGAGTTCATCCGAGAGATTTACCACTCCGAGTGGCTCGCCAATGTTGTCATGGTCCCCAAAAAGGACAAGTCACTTCGCATGTGCATTGACTTTAAACACATCAATCGGGCCTGCCCGAAAGATCATTTCCCTCTCCCCCGCATCGACCAGGTAGTGGACTCGACCGCGGGGTGTGAGCGTTTGTCTTTTCTAGATGCTTATTCAGGGTACCATCAGATCCGTCTGTATGGACCCGACGAGATCAAAACGGCTTTCATCACCCCATTTGGGTGCTTCTGTTATGTCACCATGCCCTTCGGCCTCAAGAATGCTGGAGCCACGTTCATGAGGATGATTCAGAAGTGTTTACTCACTCAGATCAGTCGGAACGTAGAAGCATACATGGATGATATTGTGGTTAAGTCACGGAAAGGTTCCGACCTACTGACTGACCTTGCCGAAACCTTTGCTAACCTCAGGGGATACGATATCAAGCTCAATCCATCAAAGTGCACATTCGGAGTTCCAGGTGGAAAGTTACTCGGTTTTCTCGTTTCCGAACGAGGAATCGACGCCAATCCCGAGAAAGTTGGCACCATACTCCGGATGAAGCGCCCTGTGCGTGTACACGATGTCCAGAAACTTACAGGTTGCTTGGCCGCTCTAAGTCGATTCATTTCTCGTCTCGGTGAAAAGGCGTTGCCTCTTTACCGACTGATGAAGAAGTCTGACAAGTTCGAGTGGACTCCAGAAGCTGACGCAGCGTTTGCAGAGCTCAAAGCTCTGCTCTCCACCCAGCCGGTGCTTGCTGCCCCAATCAGTAAAGAGCCTCTGCTGCTGTACATTGCGGCCACGGGACAAGTTGTCAGTACAGTACTCACGGTCGAGCGGGAAGAAGAAGGAAAGGCCTTCAGAGTTCAGCGCCCAGTATATTATGTGTCTGAAGTTTTGACCCCTTCGAAGCAAAGATATCCCCATTACCAGAAGCTTGTATATGGGATCTACATGACCACGAAGAAGGTTGCACACTACTTCTCTGACCATTCCATTACAGTCGTCAGCGACGCTCCACTGTCAGAGATCTTGCACAACAGAGATGCAACTGGTCGAGTGGCTAAGTGGGCGATTGAACTCCTCCCCCTAGATATCAAGTTTGAAGCAAAGAAGGCTATCAAGTCCCAAGCAATTGCAGATTTCGTCGCCGAGTGGATTGAACAGCAACTCCCGACTCAAGTTCACTCGGAGCACTGGACCATGTTCTTCGATGGATCTAAGATGCTGAACGGTTCCGGTGCTGGGGTAGTATTGGTCTCCCCCCGAGGAGATAAGCTCAGATACGTTCTCCAGATTCACTTCGATTCCTCCAACAATGAAGCAGAATATGAAGCACTCTTGTACGGGTTGCGCATGGCCATTTCACTCGGCGTCCGGCGCCTCATGGTCTACGGCGACTCAGATTTGGTGGTTAATCAGGTGATGAAGGAGTGGGACGTCAGAAGCCCAGCTATGACTGGCTATTGCAACGCAGTAAGAAAGCTAGAAAAGAAATTCGAGGGGTTAGAGCTTCATCACATCCCCCGACTGAAAAATCAAGCAGCAGATGATCTGGCAAAGATAGGCTCCAAGAGAGAAGCCATTCCCAGCAATGTGTTTTTGGAGCACATCCGCTCGCCGTCAGTCCAGGAGGATCCCTTCGCAGAAGAAGCCCCGCAACCGAAAAGTGCCACAGATCCGACTGAAGTCGAAATTCCTGCTGTGGTCGACCTAGTCATGGAGGTCTTGGCTATCACTCCTGACTGGACGGTACCATACATCGCGTATATCTTGAGGAAAGAACTCCCGGAGGACGAGGAAGAGGCTCGACAGATCGTCCGCCGATCCAAGGCCTTCACAGTCATAAAGGGACAGTTGTATAGGGAAAGCGCGACTGGAATCGGTCAGAAATGCATAACACCAGAAGAGGGTCAGATGATCCTTAATGATATCCACTCGGGGACCTGTGGTCACCATGCGTCCTCTCGGACCATTGTGGCTAAAGCATACCGAGCAGGATTTTACTGGCCAAGAGCAAATGAGATGGCAAAAGAGATAGTCGACAAGTGTGGAGGTTGCCAGTTCTACTCCAACATGTCACACAAGCCTGCATCAGCCCTGAAGACCATTCCACTCGTCTGGCCCTTTGCTGTCTGGGGACTGGACATGGTCGGTCCACTGAGAACAGGCAGGAGCGGATTCACTCATGTGCTTGTGGCAGTCGACAAGTTTACCAAATGGATTGAAGCTAAGCCTATCAAGAATCTTGATGCTTGCACTGCTATCAGTTTCGTCAGAGGGCTAACATTCAGATATGGAGTCCCGCATAGCATCATCACTGACAATGGGTCAAACTTCGATTCGGACAAGTTCAGAGCTTTTTGCGCCTCTCAAGGCACTCGAGTCGACTACGCATCGGTCGCCCATCCCCAGTCGAATGGACAAGCTGAAAGAGCAAATGGTCTGATTCTCAAAGGACTAAAGCCTCGACTGATGCGTGATCTCAAGCACGCGGCAGGTGCTTGGGTCGACGAGCTTCCGTCAGTTCTGTGGGGATTGAGGACCACCCCGAACCGGTCGACTGGAAGAACTCCATTCTTTCTGGTTTATGGAGCCGAAGCAGTTCTGCCAAGTGATCTTCTTCACAACGCACCCCGAGTCAAACTTTATACCGAAGATGAAGCAGAACAAGCCCGGCAAGACGCAGTCGACCTCCTAGAAGAAGAAAGAGAGATGGCCATGATCAGATCGACCATTTATCAGCAAGACTTGCGTCGATTCCACGCCAGGAATGTCAAGAGTCGAGCCTTCCAAGAAGGGGATTTGGTCCTCCGAGTGGATCAGCAGAAACCACACAAGCTTGCTCCTACTTGGGAAGGCCCCTTCATCACCACCAGAGTCCTCCACAATGGAGCGTATCACCTCTACAATGTTGATCGCCAGATCGACGAGCCACGAGCTTGGAATGCGGAACTACTCCGCCCCTTTTACACTTGAGTTCTCCCTTGGACGGGATGTAATAAGAAAAAAAAATTCCCGCAGTTCATTTTTATCAAAGACAAGAGTGTTCCAATAATTGCTGTCACTTTTGTTTGCGTGCGAAATCCCTCAATGGGTGACTTAGCTGCGAATCCGTTTCGCCTAAGTTCGAAAAATCCTACCGAGTGGAGAGCCAGACTCCCACTCGGGGGCTTAGCTGCAGCCCAGTGCTTGCTAAGTGTTTAAAATCCTACCGAGTGGAGAGCAAACCTCCCACTCGGGGGCTTAGCTGCAGTCCAGCACTCGCCTAAGTTCTCTCACTTAGAGACTTAGCTGCAGTCCGGCACTCGCCTAAGTTTGAAAAAATCCTACCGAGTGGAGAGCAAACCTCCCACTCGGGGGCTTAGCTGCAGTCCAGCACTCGCCTAAGTTCTCTCACTTAGAGACTTAGCTGCAGTCCGGCACTCGCCTAAGTTTGAAAAAATCCTACCGAGTGGAGAGCGATCCTCCCACTCGGGGGCTTAGCTGCAGTCCAGCACTCGCCCAAGTTCTCTCACTTAGAGACTTAGCTACAGTCCGGCACTCGCCTAAGTTTAAAAAATCCTACCGAGTGGAGAGCAAACCTCCCACTCGGGGGCTTAGCTGCAGTCCAGCACTCGCCTAAGTTCTCTCACTTAGAGACTTAGCTGCAGTCCGGCACTCGCCTAAGTTTGAAAAAATCCTACCGAGTGGAGAGCGATCCTCCCACTCGGGGGCTTAGCTGCAGTCCAGCACTCGCCTAAGTTCTCTCACTTAGAGACTTAGCTACAGTCCGGCACTCGCCTAAGTTTGAAAAAATCCTACCGAGTGGAGAGCAAACCTCCCACTCGGGGGCTTAGCTGCAGTCCAGCACTCGCCTAAGTTCTCTCACTTAGAGACTTAGCTGCAGTCTGGCACTCGCCTAAGTTTGAAAAAATCCTACCGAGTGGAGAGCGATCCTCCCACTCGGGGGCTTAGCTGCAGTCCAGCACTCGCCTAAGTTCTCTCACTTAGAGACTTAGCTACAGTCCGGCACTCGCCTAAGTTTGAAAAAATCCTACCGAGTGGAGAGCGATCCTCCCACTCGGGGGCTTAGCTGCAGTCCAGCACTCGCCTAAGTTCTCTCACTTAGAGACTTAGCTGCAGTCCGACACTCGCCTAAGTTTGAAAAGTCCTACCGAGTGGAGAGCAAACCTCCCACTCGGAGGCTTAGCTGCAGCCCAGCGCTCGCCTAAGTACAGGACACAACCCAATCTGCAAGAAGATACGCCACAAATACAAAAGTTATTTCGAGTGAAGATCGAGTTCCACTCGACGGATCATCCATGAAGATATTCAACGATAAATCCAATTCAGATAAGACCTAAAGGTCCCAGACCTCAGGCCAAAGTAATCGAGCCCTCAGCTCGACGGAGTTTAACGGTTACAAAATCCACTCGGCATTCCGAGGCAAATTTAAAGTGGAGCTTAAAAGGTTTTCACTCCTCAGGTGGAGGACTGGAAGGGGCGACAAACTCGTCCAAGTCGATCCCGTCTGCAATACGGGTGGCAGCAGCGATGAAAGTCTCCATGAAATTGAAAGTTGTGATTCTTGGTATTGGCAACTTGGATGGCGGCCAGCTTCTCTTCTCGCGCCTCCTTGCAATGGACGCGGACCAGAGACAGAGCCACATCAGCGCCACACCGAGCAGAAGACCTCTTCCACTCCTGCACTCGGTCAGGGATTCCGTTAAGTCGAGTCATCAGAGACTCGAGATCGTTTTGGAGCGTAGCCTCTGGCCAAAGTGCCGGGTCGATCCGTGACATGGCAACCTTCAGTCGAGCCAAGTAGTCCACGACGCCGTCAATGCGAGATTCCAGTCGGAGCAGATTCATGGCAGCTTCATCTTTCATGGGAGAGTTGATTGGATCCAAACCTGTTTCGATCCGCCCAGTCTCCTCTTCAAAGTTCTGGCAAAGATCTGCATACACGATCCAAGGATAAGTCAATTTTCATAGACTGAGTCGACACAAAAAAAAACCCAGTCGGAACTGAATGTGCACCTTCAAGCTTGATGTACAACTTCTTGGCGAGGCTCCTCAAGTAGCTCTCCAGGTCGTCCCTCCTGCGAGCGATGCCTTCCATCTTCTCGTTCAGGGTGAGGTTCTCCTTCTTCCAACGTGAACACTCTCTGTTGGCTTCATTCAGAGCGGTCTTCAGCTTGGTATTCTCTTCTTCTAAGTGGTCGACCGAAGCCAGCTTCTGTACGGCCAGAGCGGTCTTGTCATCAGCCTCCTTACGGGCAGCAGCCAAGTCCTGATCCTTCTTCGCCAGAGCTTCGTTCAGTTTTTCTGCGAAGAAATGATGATTGAATCGGAAATAGCAGAAGGATACTCAAGCCTAAAAACTAACCAGTCGACAAAGTCGTCTTACCTGCGGCGCCGTCTCTGACTTTCTGCAGCTCTGTTCTGGCCAGCTCCAGATCAAGGTTCAGTTGAATCTTCTGCTTCTCCAACTCAGTATAGCGAGCTACAAGTTCGCAGGATTTCTGTAAAAGAAAAATCAGTCGACAGACGTCCAAGATAAGTTGCTTCCGAGTAACTAAGAGACAATGACGACGTTTCTAAGACCACAGCCGAATCAAAAACATTCGACAGTAGTCTCGGGGACTACACCCAGTGGGTGCACTCAGCGTGCCCCCACCGGTTCGACCGAAAAAAAAGATCTTCGGGGAAAAACCGAGTGAAGAAATACAGCTACAGCAACACAATGTAAAGACTACAGTCGACTGCCAGCAGTCCACCGTAGTCTCGGGGACTACACCCAGTGGGTGCACTTAGCGTGCCCCCACTCGTCCAAGAATTGGCAGACACACCCAGTGGGTGTACAGATACAGATACAAAAGATCTTCGGAAAAGAGACTCTTCAAACAGCATATCATAACAGACCAAGTGTTGAGTCGACTGACCTGGACGTTGCTCTGAAGAGCCGAACTCGCGTCATAGGCTGCTTGGCTGGCCTCCCGAGCCATCTTCACTTGCTCCATCATGATCCCCGCCTGGCGTATAGCCTCCTTTGCAGCAGCCGCTTGGTCCTCAGGGACGGGGTACGCAGCAAAAAGCGAAGGTGGATCCGCAGTCGACGCCGAAGGCCGCACGCTCGTCAGAGGAATGGCGAAAGTCACAGAAGCCCGAGTGGTGTCACCACCATCCCGAGCCATGGCCTCAGACGCCGGAGCAGGTTGGGGGGTCTTGTCAGCCGTCGACCTCTTGTTCCTCCTCATTCTCAGCGGTTCGTTGTCGTCGTCATCCGGGAGGTCGACAACATGAGGAGGGGCTACAAAGGAAACGTTCAATCGACCAGGGTTGCAATAAATGTTTAGTCGACTCAAAGCGGAACGTCAGTAATCGTACCAGGGTTGGAGGTAACAGCATCCTCCATCTCTTGGTCGTCGTCCTTGGCGGAGATCTCAGAAGTAGCAGCACTGCAAGCCTCGAAAGTCAGTCGGTTGGCTCAATGGATCGACCAAGGATCCGTCCACGGTCGACAAAGGATAACAAGTTTTATTATTACCCAGAAATGGTGGGGACGGCCATCTTCATCTTGGGCAGAGCCTTGGGCGGCTTGGACGGCGCTGCGCGCGGGTGCTTGGGAGCCTTTCCAGTCGGCGTAGGAGAAGAGGTCCGAGGGCGTTTCGACGACTGCCCAGCAGGAGCAGTCGCACTACCACGCTCCCGCGCTGGATCGTGCGTGAGCTTGGATTGCCCCTCCGGGCGGGGGGGTTCAACCTCCTCCTCCTCCTCTTTGCTGGAGTCGACGTCGTCGCCTCCCTCTGCTTCACCGTCGGACTCCCACTCGCCTTGATCGTCCCCGCTCTCACCTCCGCTTGCCTCCCCTTCCTCAGTTGGCCCCTGTGCCCCATTGGGCGTCGAGTACATCTCAGTAGTCGCCTGAAAAACAACAGACAAGACAAAGGTCAATCGACCAACTCAAAGAAGACCAATGAAGAAAAACAAGACCTCAGTCAGGAGCATAGAGACATACCTGGTCCACATCGTACGAGTTGTCGAGTGGAATTACCCTCCTGGCTCCTCGGGGGTTGTCCTTGTTTCCTGTGATGCTCGACAACCACCCCTCCAGCATCTCATCGGTGACCTCCTTCGGGTGGATCCGAGTGGTGTCGTCAAGACCCGAGTACAGCCACATCGGGTGGTCACGAGCCTGGAGCGGTTGGATGCGCCTCCGGAGGAAGACCTTCAGCAAATCCATGCCCGTCACGCCCTCACGGACAAGCTCAACCACTCGACCGGCCAGCACTTTGACTTGAGCCCTTTCCTCCAGCGCCACTTTCAGAGAAGCAGGTTTTTCAGCTCGGTCGAGGGAGAAAGGAGGAAGACCAGTCGACTGTCCTGGGGTTGCCTGGTCCTGACAGTAGAACCAGGTCGCCTGCCAGCCACGGGCCGACTCCGGGAAAGTAATGGATGGAAACAGCTCTTCCCCCTCGTCTGGATCGCCAAGCCCCTGCACAACTGGATCACCTGCGTCCTCTCGTCACTCGACTTGGCCTTCTTGACCGATTGAGAACGGCAGGTAAAGATGTGCTTGAAAAGTCCCCAATGGGGGTGGCAACCCAAGAAAGCCTCACACATGGAAATGAAAGCGGCAAGGTATACAATGGAGTTGGGAGTGAAGTGGTGGAGCTGCGCTCCGAAGAAGTTCAAGAAGCTCCGGAAAAAGGGATGGGGCGGCAGAGAAAACCCTCGGTCGATGTGGGTGGCTAGGAGCACGCACTCACCATCGCGGGGTTGAGGTTCGATCTCTCTCCCCGGAAGACGCGCAGCCTCGTGGGGAATGACTCCCCCCTCGACCATGTCGTCGAGATCCTCTTGTCGGATCACTGACGGCATCCAATCGCCCTGGATCCAGCCCTTGGGCAGAGTGGACCTTGAGGAGGATCCGCCCCGAGCAGATCTTTTCCCCTTCCCCTGCGCCGCCGCCTTCTTCACGCGCTCCAGAGCGGAGGTCTTGCCCTTCGTCATCATTGCCGGCGAAGTCTCGCACGGGCCCGCTGCGCTGGGGCGAGAACGGAGGTGGCGGAAGGACTTGCGAAGGGAGAGAAGAAGAAGAAAGGAGGAGAAGAGAGCGCACTGCTTGGAAACCCCGAGCCGGCGATTTATAAGGGGCCGCTCCCGAGTGGCTGACTGGTAGGCCCAAACTATCCAGTCAAATCCCGCAGCGGACGCGCGTGCAGTACGTGGCGAAAAAGGCGACGCGGGGATCGAGGAGCTTCCGCTTTATCGCTTCCGATTACTGCGGCCGCTCCCGTCCCGCGCGCTTCCCAAAATCCGAAATCCCACGACATCCGCGGGCTGCAGAACAACTTGTCAAAACGGAAGACCCCGCCCGCGCCGACGCTCGGTATGTCACAAATAAAGAAATTCACTCGACGAAAGGCCTGGAATGGATCAAGGCGACTGAAAAAGGTTGGCAACGTCATCCGTGACGATTGACCCAAAACGAGGCGCTCACTTAGCCCAAAGAACCAGTCGGAAAGATCTCCAACTCTTTCCCCACTCTAACCTCGATCCATTCGGGGGCTAATGATGAAGCCATGTACCTAGGTTAGGGGCACGGACCTGTCCAAGGAGCCCTACCCTAGGACATCCCTAGGAGAAGTCACCTTTCAATCGACTTGAAGGTATCCCACTCGACGGATTCAAGACACTCAACCAGAAAGCTATCACTTGACCATGAAGCCAACCACTCGACCGCCAGGAGACCTATAGTCACTCCGCAGGCAAACGGTCAGCTGTTAAGTAGTCTTTATGGTCATTATAGCACTTTATTAGGGGCGTTACCAGTAACGCCCGACCTTAAATGTACCTGAAAACCCTGCATTACTGAGGGCAGGAGGGGGCCGGCGAACTCTATATAAGCCACCCCCTCCTCAGGATGAAGGGTTCGCACCCCTGCTATTCACACGCCAGTAATCCAGTCGACCGCCTCCGGGCACCGAGACGTAGGGTTGTTACTTCCTCCGCGAAGGGCCTGAACTCGTACATCTTGGTGTGTTTACAACTTCCCAATAGCTGAGATCTAGCCTCTCCATACATACCCCCCTACATCACTGTGAGAGTTAGAACCACGACAGGAGCCGCAGTAAGGAGTTCTTCAGTCAGTTCAGCCGCAGGAACAACACATCTGCCAAGGAGATTCACTCTACTGTTGACTATCATCCCTCAGCGCGCAACCATCTTGCCTTTCTGCGTGAGGTTGATCTGTCCGTCGAAACCATCTACCCAGAGCCTGCCAAGGAGCTGCTATATCTTCACAATGTTGATCATCAAAGCTTCACGCAGCCCATAGAAGGCATTCATGTTCCAAATGCTGCTACCCCTGCTTATCCTCTGGCTGGCAATATGCGTGTGCCCCATCGTGCAAACACCGAAGCCACTGATAGTACAGTTGCCCAAAGGCCTCAGAAGTGTTCTCGTGTTCTCAATGACCGAGAGCTTCTTGTTGCCTTACATCAGAAGCAGGATAAGCATCACATCAGAAACTTGGCCACCAAGAACTCATTCGTTGCCCATGAAGCCTGTCGATGGTCTTGGAAGAGTCTCACACTCCTATGCCCTGAAGAAGATCTTCGCGAAGATGGCTTCGCAGAGGGATTCAAATTTGATTCCAGACCTCCCCAGAATGCAAGCTGGTGTCGGACTCCTTCCATAGAAGACTCTGAGTATTCATCTTCGGCTGCAACTGGCTTCACCAACCATGGCTTCACTACATCTCGACACTGCACCAGGCCCTTCTGCACCACCAAACTCCAATGTCGACCCTGCACCTTCATCTACTCCTGATGGGAACGAGTAGATACTCCATTCTTCAAACCTTTTTGGTCCTTACTGACAAAAGGGGGAGAACCGTATGAGTTGATAGTCTTCAAGCGGGTCCTTATGGGTGGTTGCACTATTTTTTTGCCAAGTGTTTATAACTCTCGTCTTTTGATACATTTGGTTCTTTGGGGTTGTAACAATTAAACTCGATGGTCGTCTACTACTTTTTCTGATACTCTGTGATGCGATGATAAATTCCACATGAAGTCATTTAGCAGACGTCCATTTTTCATTATGCATGTCATTATCTTTGCTATATCTTTATATGCATGATGAATTGTCTTCATAAGTGAAGAGGATCTCCACAAAGTAAAACCCGCCATGTGCATTTGCATTCAAAGGCAAACTACTTATATGCACATCTTCAGGGGAGCCTTTTACTACTTATGAAGACAATGCCTTAATTCTCAAACTTTCACATACTTTTATCCCCGTTGAAAACTTCAACCAGTTTGTCATCAATCACCAAAAAGGGGGAAATTGTAAGTGCATCTAGTGCCACCCCTATTTGGTTTTGAAGTATTGACGATAAACTTGGTTGAGGGACTAATGTGTTTGTGAGAATTGCAGGATAACACAGGTAGAAGTCTCTCATTGATTCAGTTTACCTACCAGAGATGACTCCTAAAAATGTGTGAAGACATTGAAGATTTGGTGTTCTGTGAAGATATTCACATTGAAGACTATGACATGAAAAGACATCGCATGAAGACTATGGAGTGCGAAGACATAGTTGTTTCGTAGTTTCCTTTTCTTCTTCGTTGAGTCATAGGAACCACCACACTGTTAAGTGGGGTCCAAGTGAACAAAGTTAGAGTGACTGATGTGATGCTCAACCAAATCCTATGTCTTCGAGCGAAGACAATGAGAGCAAATCTTATCCAGAGCTGGATAAGTCAGCTTAACTTGTAGCCCAAGTCAAGCTGCCGCATGTGTTTGAAATCTGACCGTTGGACACGTGTCAGTTCCTTAGTGACCCAGGTCATTTCAGATAAATCAGGTCGGGTTGCCTCGTGGCTATAAATAACCCACCCCCTACACCATAAATTGGTGGTTGCTCAGAGTTAGTGCACGACATTTGTCATTTGAGAGCAACCCACCTCCGAAGCATTTGAGAGAGAAATCCTTGCGAGGACAAAGCCCTAAACACCCAGAGCCAAAGAGTGTTAGGCATCACTGAAGTCTTTTTGTCTGCGTGACCTGAAGACTTGCTACACTTGAGGACTTTGAATCCTCCAGCCGGTTAGGCGTCGCGTTCTGAGCATCCAAGAGTCATTGTGGATTGCCGGTGAACGAAGTCTGTCAAGATTTGGAAGTCTACCTTGAAAACTTACCAGAGTGATTGGGCGAGGACTGTGTGTCCTTATCTCAAGGGGAATAAGGTGAAGACGCGGTCTTCTGAGTTGAATCTCAGCCTCCCTAACCAGACGTACAGTTGTCACAGCAACTGGAACTGGTCCAACAAATCCTTGTCCTCACCAAGCAACTGATTCTATCCTTTACCCCTCTTTACTTACAGTTTGTCTTCGTGAAGTCATTGCCTGCTTGCATGATCTGATTGACTTCATTGTGTGAAGACTGTTGTTGTTTGGCTTCATACTATCTTCCATCCTGATCCATACTACCTAGCTGCTAATAGTCTTCGTGCTTTCACTTTATTGCTTACTTGACTATGGCTTGTCTAGTGTAGTCTACCTTCTGCTGTATATCAATAGGTTCATTTCTACTGTTTGTCTTCAAAGCCCCCGTGTTGTGAAGACTTTCATAAAAATCGCCTATTCACCCCCCGTCTAGTCGATAACTAGCACTTTCAGTCAAAAAAATTTGGTTGTGAAAAAACTTTAAAAGAGAGCACTATCTCGATTGTCTTCTTCCATCGAGGTATTTGAATGTCCAAACAGCGCAAAAATTTGCACGTAACATGGGCACCTGAGCATCCTTCATGCCAAAAATGCAGTTTTTTAACTATTATTTTTAACTTACTAGTCATTGGGTGTAGCCCGGACGCAGATGCGCATTACCGTGGAACTATAGCCTACTCGCGCTTTCTCGACCGTTCGACCCTAGAGGAACTAAAGCTAGCTCGTTTTGAAGAACCGGCATCAAAGTGTATGGAACATGCTTCATCGTTTTGCCCCCCATCTCCACCTGCATCACAACAGCAACAATGTCGAGCGTCGATCGGATAACCCTACCGTCCAGAAGTGATCGTGCCAACCTGTTATTCGGATACAGTAGCCATGTGACCCTTCCAGGTCTATGGCGGATGGAGTTGATGTGAGTGCCAGCCGGGCTGAATCACGATTTATGTGTAAAATGCCTTGTCCCGAACCCCGAGTCACTTCCATTTTCAAGTACAAGTCTTTGTGTCACCGGCCTTCATGTCTATGACTCCAAGGTTTTTGATATTTTACGGTGGACTGTTTGGATGATACAGCCACACTGATGAAAAAAGTCATATGAATGTCCTCAAAAAGATTTCGAACGCACAACATCCTTCAACTTAAGACCCTTACGGAAAGATCTTTTGTTGTCATACATGTCGACCCCAGGAACACTTACCTCCTTGACAATGAGCATGGGGATTAACTTCCTAAATCTTGGAACATCTACATGAAAAAGAACTATGCCTGACTGAGCGAATCTTCTCGCGGAAAGGGATGTAACCTTGTTACAGTCCTTGCTTCTAGGGATATTGATACAAAGATCGAGTATGGTTCGTGCGTTGTTTTTGTTTTCTACCATGACAAATCAATTGATTTTTCGCAGGTCAAGGATCGAACAAATTTACTTAGTTCTACATTGTTGTGATATTGTTCTATGAAAGTGAATCGGCTGTACCTAAGGGTTATATATATGTTTACTTAGGGATAGACTATTGTTTTTTATTGCACGAGAGGGATGTACTATTGTTATTACTAAAGTTTGTACTCATTTTGCTGAAATGTTTTTTTAATCAAAATATGCACTTCTAATGATTTAACTTGCTAAATATATTCATATACCTGAACTAGACATAAATATGCACACTTTTCAGATTGAAAGTGACTGCAAGCAGACAAAGACAAGCAAAGCCCAATCCACGGGAGTCGGAATCCGGAATGGGACTAACGGTAACAATGGATGTGGAGACGGACAAGTTTGCGAAAATTTTATATGCCAACAAGGGAGCTTTACCCAGATGTCCTAATGGTTCGTGTGTCGAGCCCAATTAGTCGTTGGTTTCCCTTTTTTTTTACCTCTTTTTATTTGTTCCTACTTATTATTTTTCTTCCAGTTCCTGCTTTTAAATTTATTCTTTTAATATTTTATTATGCCAACATTTGATTTTTTTTCATTGGATATAAGATCAGTTCATTTTTGATTCACATGAACATAAAAAAAACATTGACAAGGAGATTACTATATCTCACAATTTAAAACGAACTTCTTTCTACATGAACGTTCTTTTTCAAATAGATGATACATTGTTCTTCAAATACATGATCATTTCTTCCCATATTCAGGAACATTTTTTTGGTGCACGTGTATTTGCAACACATAAATACGACCTATTTTAAAATTTTCTATAAAATCATTCAAAAACTAAATCTAAATTTCAAAAATTGAAAAAAAACCCAGGAAAACAAACATTTTAAACTCCATTTTTCAATTAAATTGATGTATTTTACTTTCCCTTTGGTCTTTACATTTTAAAATATTTAATGAACATACATCGACATATATACAAACAATGTTCTGATCTATGATTTTTCTAAAAGGATTCATACTCGTTTTTATACCTGAATTTATTATTTATTGTTATTGGAACTTAATTTTAAGGTGCGTAGAACATTTTATTTCACACATATGAACATGTCTATGTATGTATGTTAACAATATATGTGAGAGTGATATAAAACACGAGTGTTCAACTTCCTACACGCCTAACTAAAAGTGATATTTCACTTAAGGTGAGAAACTCCATACTAAGAAACTTTCATTAAGCAAGGTTAAAATCTAAGACATTATTGGACATTTGGGGTTTTGAGGTTGGTCAAATTGAAGCAACCAAGCGGCTTATGCGGGACGTCATATGATAGACACCTTATGGTACACATTATTGCCACATAAGGTCCAAGTCTGTGCGAAAATAACAAACAAAGTAAGAGGGCAACGATTAAATTAGGAAGCAAATGAATGGTTTGAAAGTGCCCCATCAACCGGGGGGGGGGGGGGGGGTACCATGCATGGCCTGTTCGGCAACTGCCTAGCTCCCAGAAATCCTCAAATCCGGCTTCCTGATCTCACCTCCAGCTTCCCGACGAAAATAGTGGATCAGAAAAACCGTTCGGCAACAGAATTCCCAGATCCCAGTTCGCTAGTCTTGGGCTGGTAGCCGGCTGGCCCATTAACCTAGATTCTGGCCTGTTAGGGAGCGAAGGTAGTTGCTGCGTTCTATTCTTCCCTGGACGAAGCGTTTTCTTTCACTTTGTGATGGCAGCTCACCGTAAATAACTTAAACTCCAGCTTCTGCGATTTCTGGGATCCACGAAACACCCGCTCCCAGTTTTTGTACTACGACCCGCCTTAGATCTGGGAAGCTAGCTTCTGGGAGCTGACCTGTTCGGCCCAGCTGCGCTCGCTGATTCAGAGAAGCCAGGAGCTGGGCAGTTGCCGAACAGGCCCAAGTCCTCCAATACCAACGTCTCCCTCTAGTACGAGTCCGGGTACGAGCACGTGCCGTCTTACAAATCTGAACTATTAAAGTTTTTCAGTGTTAAATAGGGAAATAAAATTGAAGATAGTTTTAAATATGGAATTCTTTCTTCTATTAGGTGCTGGTTTGGTTTGGTACGTTTTTATACATGAATTTATTTGTTTAGTGTTATTGGAACTTATTTTAATGTGCACTGGCATTTTATTTCACACATATGAACATGTCTAATGTATGTATGTGAACATTTTTTAATTTTTCTCTCAAAATGAACGACTTTTTAAAACATGAATTCGTGGTGTTAACATAGGACCAATTTATTGATGCACGATGATAAAATTATTCCACACATAATCACGTATGAACATATATGTGTATGTACGTGAGCATTTCTTTTTCATTTTTTATTTCCACCAATTTTCTGGAATGATTTTTACAACATTTTTTACAAACATATAAAATATTTTAGCCCCTGAAATAAGGGTGCATCTATACATATGCATGTGCTTGCCTTGCCTCAAGGGGGGTGTTTAATCGGCCAACCCAATTGTCTTGTGTTCCTTAGTTTTGTTCATTTTTTATTTTTATTTTTATTTTGAAATAGTATAAATATATACATTTTGAAAATTAATTTACTTAAATTTATAAAAAAATTACCTCACATTAAGAAATGCTCATCACATGTAAGGATTTATTAGCGCAATTTTAAAGAATGTTCATTCCATTAAAAAACATGGCATTCAGAAAATGTTAACATGTTTAAAATTTTTCATTGCATTTTTATAAACTTTCATGAAATTATAAAACATGTTCATGTAATTTGTAGAAATGTTCAGAGCATTCAAAAAAGTGTTCATGACATTTGAAAAAGGTTCATGCATTTAAAATTATGTTTCATGATAGGTTTAAACAAGTCATGAAATGTTAAAATTTGTTTTGTGCAATTTGAGAAAAATGTTCATAACATATAAAAAACGTTCTTGCCACTTATAAAAAAGTTGTAACACTTAAGAGATGTTTGCACTTTTAAAAATAATGTTCATGTAATTTTTGAAAAACGTTCGATGTGTACTTCAAAATGTTAACTGTATATTTAAAAAATGTTAACCATGCTTACAAATGTTTAACACAATTCAGAAAAATATTTACCAGGGATTTTTAGAAATGAAAATGTTCAACGTCTACGTGAAAATGTTCATAATAAGGCAATGAAAGGAGAAAAGGAAGATCATTCGTGGTTGTATTGCACTTTGATGATTTGAAAGTGTGAATAGTAATAGATTAAGTGGCAGCCTCACATTATTTTGGCATGAGGACATGCTTGTAGACACACTTCCAGTAGATGAACGCTACATTAATGTTGTTATTTGAAAGAAAAATAATGGGGCTCTTTGGTGCCTCACTTGTGCGTATGGAGAACCTAGAGCGGAGAATAGGTACCCAGTGTTATCAATGACAGAAATGTTGAGAGTGCAGTCGGCTTTTCAAACACACCGAGACCTAAACATCAAATGAATACCTTTCGTGATGTTTTAATGGATTTTGAATTGGTTGATCTGGGATTCTCGGGGCTGCCCTATACATATGATAAAAGAGCGCAGGAACTGTGCATGTTCAGGTGAGACTAGACGTGTAGTTGCCACTAACGATTGGAGGAACCATTTTCCCGTCACATCAGTGCAATGCATGGTATCAGGTTTTGATCATATTACTATACTAGGGAAGGGTGCAGTTGACGTTCTCTTGAGTAGACGCTCAAGTTGCAGACAATACTAATACATGTGGGAGACGGAACATGCATTGCCCAAAATTATTAAAGATGCTTTGGAATATCTAGGTTCAATGCATAATCTGGGAGATGTGAAGTTGGCACTTTGCAAAAAACTACGACTTCTATTTTCATTTGAGTAAATCTAAGTCTTGAAATGTCACCGAGGAAGCAGAAAAATCTTGCACCAGATTAAAGGAACTTGTGGATATGAACACGGATATACAAAAAATAAGAGTTGTAACTGACGGAATGAATGGTATGTTTTATACACAAGAAATGATGTGGATACAAAGGTTTCTCTGAAACAGGGGGAGCTGAACACTAAGTATTTCATAGTAGGGAAGTCTGGAGGGCACACAAGCATATAATTAAAAACTTATCTGATGACGATGGCAGTATGCCTTCTGATGAGTCTGTTATGGTGCAAATGCACACTTCTTGTTTTCAGGAATTCTTCTTGTCATACCCAAGATTAAATATTATAATATTATAGACCTCTCTGAACCCCAAGTTGATGGGAACATGAATAATAAAGCATGCTTTGATCTTACAGATAAAGAAATATCTGATGCTCCCTTTTAGATAGGACCTTCAAAGGCCACATATCCGGATAGCTTTCTGGCTAGGTTCTTCAAGTGGAAGTTTAGTATTGTCAAGAACAACATTATTTTAGCAGTAAAGGAGTTTTTTGGACAGAGGTAATGCCAATGATACATCAATTGTTCTAAATCCTAAGGTTCCAAATACGAGTAAGCTTGCTCATTTTAGGCCAATAATCTTATGTAATGTTGTTTATAAAGTTGTTTGTCTAGTGAATAGACTTATGCCTATCTTGGATGGTAATTTCTATGGATTAGAGTGATTTTGTACCAGGAAGGGGGTGATAACAGGCAGTGGTTTAGTGGCTTTCTAATGAATTCATCACATCAAGCAGGAGAAATATCCCACTAAGAGCTTTTCCTCTTGGATTCATTTGCACTGTCACATGGTTTATGAAAAGGTGATCCATCATCACCCATTCTTGTTCTTATTTGTCGCTAAAGGACTTTATATTCTACTTAAGAAAGGTGTTGACTTAGCTAGCTAGTATTTCTCCACTCAAAGTTACTCATCGAGCTTCTGGTATTTCACACCTTTTTTGTGTGTGTATGATTTCCTATTGTTCTTCAAAGGCATACAACGTGAGGGCTATGATAGAGGCATATGCTATGGCAATATGACAGTGCATAAACACTACAAACTGTTCTCTTCTTTTTCATGAAGCTTCTCCTGCTAATGTACAAAAGAAAGTCCGGGCGGTTGATGTGGTCACTTCAAGCTTTAAACAAAAGTACCTCGGTCTAGCGGCCCCTAATGGTTGTATAAATAGTGGCAAATTCCAGACTTAGCAGGCCAAGTTAATGAACCGTATCTTGTCCGGGCGGTTGATGTGGTCACTTCAAGCTCTAACAAAAGTACCTCGGTCTACCGGCCCCTAATGGTTGCATAAATAGTGACAAATTCCAAACTTAGCATGCCAAGTTAATGAACCGTATCTTGCAACGGGGAGATGGTCGTCGTGCTCAGTATAGTAATGTAGTGCCAATTAAATCAGCCGCTCAAGCACTACCAATGTATTTTATGGGAGTGTCTTCAAGATGCCATTCTTGGTGTGTGACGATGTAGTAAGTTGGTACATAGTTTTTCGTTGGGATCATGACACGTTAAAAACAAAACTCACTGGAAATCTTGTGAAGCAATGTTGAACCAAAAAGACCATGGAGGAATCACTTTTCAAGATTTTAGGCTTTTTAATCAAGCCCTATTAGCTCGGCAAGCCTGGAGTATGTTGACTAAGCATGACAGTTTATGCTCTCGAGTTCTCAAGGCACATTACTATCCAAATGGGCGCTAGGGAGATATTATATTTGTTGGGAACACAACCTCTTCTTGGGAAGCCATTAGCAATGTGCGTAGCATCTGTATGTGGAGGGAGAATTGGATAAATCGTGATCTTGTTTAACAATTGATCACATCTCATGGAAGATTTCGTATTCAATGAGTTTTAGGTTTATTGGGTGGCATGGACGCCTAAGAAATCTAGAGTGTTCAGTGTTAGTGATGCTTATAATGTTGCCTTGGTTGAATCTGATGAAGTAGATTATGTGACTAGTGGGCGTCATGGGATACTATTTGGAAGAGCCCGGTATTGGCAAAAGTTAGGCTTTGCTTGCAAAATTATAATGAATTCTCTACCAAAGTGGTGTACTGAGAAGAAAATAAACCTTGAAACAAACATGTGTTAGCTTTGTGGAAATCAATGGCTAAAATCTGAAGCCTACCACGTGTGGAGGATATAAAAATATTGGGTCAAAGTTGTTATTGCGTGCCACTAGTGAGCTCCTGGAAACAAAACGTATGATGTTCCTCATTCTTTTGTGGAGATGCTGGCACGTTCGGCACGAGAATGTGATAATATCCCTCCTGCCATTGAAATATCTCCATGATGCATATACAGCTACCTTAGCTCGCTCATGATGATTGAGCAGCACGTGGAGATGATGTGCTGAAAGGAAAGGGGTGTTATCATATGTGTCATTCATGGCCAGTGGCGGAGCCAGAAAAATCGGACAAGGGGGGCCGAGTATTGTTAAAGCTTGTTGGGGTGGGCCAATCCACCAAAAAACACCATTTGGCAGGGCCCTGGCTGGCACCCCTGTCTCCGCCACTGTTCATGGCCAGTGCAAAAGAGCTTAACAATACCCCAGTTGTAAGTATGCAAGTTTCATGGAAGCCGCCTCTTGTTGGCTGGTAAATCGATGATTACTTGCTAGTGTTTGGATGGTTCTAAGGGACCACATGGGCATCTTTAGCTCCTATCGGTACATATACATTTTCTTAACTCCGCTTGAATCAGAGATAGCGGCATGCGTAGAAGGTATATCTCCGCTTTGCAATAGTGCACCACTCCGGGTTATATTGAAGTGGATTGTTTGGTATCAGTCAACATGATGAACAATACAGATAAGGATAGATTAACGTATTCGGCTATGATTCAGGAGGTCAAATCTTTGATGCTCACTAGTGAATCTTGTACTACTCATACTAGTAGGTGTCAGAACAATGTAAGCCACTACTTGGCAACTTATGCTCTACTAGAAACGCACATATCGGTCTGGCTCCATTCAGGTCAAGGGGATGTGGAGGATCTATGTAGAGCTGATTGTAATCATGGTTGATGAGTAATGCAAAATTCTATTTGCAACTATACATGTATATGTGTATGCACACTTTGTTTCCAGATTTTTTGCCATGTGAAAAGAAGTTTTCGAGAACAACAAATAGAGGGCTACCTAGAGCCTACCCATCAAATGACTTTTTTTTTGCATATTGGTTACCCTATCTGAGTATGATATCCAGCACATAGAACGATTCTTCACTAAAGGAGAACATTCATTATGTCATGTTACCTAATTGATGATTATAAAGAGAGAACCGATTCGGTGCCCAGGCTCATTTGCAGCCCTGAAGATTTTTTTTGAAAACAAATACCAGAAAAAATAAAAAATTCCAAAAAAAAGTTGCATGGTAGATAGTTTGGTGTGTGAGGTCCGCTCCAAATTGCAGATTATTTGGATATCTTAGTAGCTCTCAAAAAACAAATTTGGGTTATGTAAAAAAATACTATTCATATATTGGTCTGACTGAATTTATCTTTTTTACTGAGAGCTACTCAAATGTCCAAATAATTTTAAATTTGGTGTGCACCTCACGCACCAAATTATCTACCATGCAAAAAGTTGGATTTTTTTTGGAATTGTTTGTATTTTTGTGATTTTTTTCTTGACAAGCTGCAGATGAGCGTGGGCTCAGAAATGGATATTAAGATTATAAATAAATAAAACAGTAGCTGCTAGCTTATTAGTTATTATCTTAGCATCTCCTCCTCCGATCTGGCGACCAGTTTCTGTGCTGAGAGGTGGGTCGAGGAGGATCATGGATCTTCATGTTCATGGGAAGTCTTGGTCTATTTTATTAGATTTTGATGTCCTTGTATCATTCATCTAGGAGGTGGTGGCGATGAAACAGTGGAATAAGTGCATTCGGTCATTCATATAAGAGCAGAGGTTTGATTTCTCCATATCGATTCATTGGATTGTGTACAGAAGTATCGACCGTGATGTTTTTTGCTTTCGCTCATGAAGGCGCCAATGGCCTTTATCAATAAGATATGCGACGATGCTTTTCTCCATCGATGTGGGGTTTGTTCTACTCGTCTGGCATTCACTTTCTCCATGCCGACGGTAGACGTGGTTTCGATCGTCATCGTCGGCATCAGTGGCGGAGCTACAGTAAACTAGTTGGGCTGGCGAAGATGGCCCAAGCTGAAGGAAACACATTTTCTCTCTCTTAGAAGGCCCAGTTTATTCCCTACTCTTTATAGATTTGGCCATGAGCTGGGCGGGCCATGACCCATTTGGCCTGGCTGTAGCTCCGCCACTGGCTGGCATCTCCTAGCAACATGGCGTGACTTCCCGACCATAATTACATCGGCCCTTAACTCTGACAATGTCGAGCAGGTGCGGCGTAGTGCTAGGATCACGACAGTCTCTTGGCGCTTGCGGGTCGGAGACAGCAATGAACTCCCTCTTGATATATTTGTATTTTTTGTTTCATCGAAGGTGATCTTGTAAGGCTCAGTCTTGATCAATATATGTCTTTTGGTAAAAGAAAAAAATATAAATATATTTAGGCAAAAATTAACTACTTATACACTCGTACGTACATCAAAAAATTATTCAAATGAAGAAGTGTATAATGAATGTACGTACGTGTCAATACAATCTTATCTTATTTCTGCGATTTGGCAGGACATTAATTTTGGTGATGAGACATTTAGACACCCTTAAAAACTATCAGGATTTTTGAATATTTCCCAAACAAGCTTCTTCCCCGCGCGACGCCACCAACGGCTCGATCCGCTCGCGCCTCCCCCCTGTCCTAGCCCTAGCCCCCATTCGTCCTTATAAATACGCCCACTCCTCCCAGCCGCAAACCACACCCGCAGCCTCATCTGCATCGCAATTCCCCATCTTCTTTCTCCTAGACAGATCTAAAGAAGAGCAGATCCATTCTCCATTCCTCTATCCAAAGCTCTAGCTAGATGATAAACCTGTCCCTCATCGACTCGGAGTGCTACTCCGGCGCCGGCCACAACACGCTCGAAGCCGACGACCCGTCGGACGGCCTGTTGACCGATGTCCCTGAACCGGACGCCGCGTGGTTAGAGGAGATGGCCGATTATTTGTTTGGAGGAGATGCTGCGCCGGTGGCGGTCGTGGCGGTGAATGACAGGGTGGAAGAGGGGGCTGCGGTGTCTGAGCCGGTGCCCGTGGAGGCTGCTAAGGAGGCCACGGTGAACCTCCAAGGGAAGAAGAAGAGGACAACCAAGGGGACAGTCGCGGCGCGGGGGTCCAAGAGGCAGCGCTCGCCGTTGGGTCCTAATGAGACCACCAGCGGCGGCAGCAATCAAGGCGCAGGGAGCGACGCTATGTACGATCACCAGATGCCGCTTGCCACGGGGATGAAGGTTGCCGGCTGCGGAAGGCGGCGGAGGAAGAAGGAGGACCCTGGCAGCGTTTCGTGGGAGTGGGAGTGGGACAAGGAGGTGGGCCTCGCGAGCTACCCGGCGTTACAGTTCTGGCTCCTTTTCCACATGCTCCCCAGGACGTTCGACTCCCTGTGCAAGCTGCTCGCCCGCGTCGTCGGCAGGGATGAAACCAAGCGGCACCCGCGCGAACGCTAACCCGTCCCCGTGCGCAAGCGCGTCGCCATCGCCATCTGGCGCCTCGCCTCGGGGGAGTCCCTCTGCGAGATCGAGAAGCGCTTCGGCATCGCGCTCTGCACCTGCCAGAAGATCGTGCGCGAGGTCTGCTCAGCCATCAAGGACGTAATGTTCCATCAGGAGGTCGGCTGGCCGGACGCCGCCCGCATGGCGACGATCGCTGCCAAGTTCCAGGCCCTGTTGGGCATCCGGGGCATCGCCGGCGCCGTCTACACCACCCACGTCGCCATCATCGCACCCCACGAAAACCGCATGGGCTACCATAACAGCCACGCCACGGCGCGCAACAACGGCAGGGACTCCTACAGCGTCACCGTCCAGGCGTCCATGGACGCGGACGGGACCTTCACCAACGTGTTCGCCGGCCGCCCCGGCGGCGACTCCGACGAGGAAATCCTCCTCGGGTCGTCGCTGAACAAGGCCGACCGTGCTGGGGACATCCTTGCCCAAGGCATGAGCCTGGTCGGCGGCGCTAGCTACCCGCTCCTTGATTGGACGCTGGTGCCGTGCTCCGGCGAGAACCTGACGACGGCGCAGCACAGCCTCAACGAGGGCGTCGCAGTGGTGCGCAACGTCGCCGTGAACGGGATCCGGAGGTTCAAGGCGCGCTAGGGCTGCCTCCAGATGCGCAGCGAGGTCAAGGTGGGAGACCTTGAAACGGAACTCTACGCGTGCGCTGTCCTCCACAACTTCTGCGAGCGCAGCGGCGACCCTCTCAACTTCGAGCTACTGCAGGGCTTGGAGCTCCACGATGACGAAGGCATGGTCGCCGATAACCCCGTGCACTCCACCGCCGCAGTGCAGGCGCGCGACACCCTCGCACAAGACATGATGGAACAGCTAGCTGGCTACTAGCCAGCCAGCTGGTGTGCCGCCGTGCGCGGAAGGAAGCCGACCAAGGGTTCATATCGGAAGAGCAAGCTATATATTGCGAATAAGTTTTCCTTGACCCAGTCCCCATTTTCAGACTCGTGCTTTCGTGGGAGCCAATTCATCATCATCAGTTTTGTCAATCATATTATATATCCAGCAAATTACAGTCTGCTTGTATTTCATTTTATTATCCGGCTAATGTACTATATATTGAGAGATCGCTCCTTCCACTACTAGAAAAAGGGCTATAGATGGGATTGACACTAATGGCGCACCAGACAAGTGGTGCGCCATTAGTATATACTAATGGCGCACCACCTTCTGATGCGCCATTAGAGGTGAAACTACTAATGGCGCACCGTGGACTAGTGCGCATCCTTAGTAAGTGCGTCATTACTAGTTGTAACTAGTAATGGCGCACCAGCCAGAAAGTGCGCCACTAATGTTTTTTTTATTCCTTTTTTCGTAAAAGTACTAATGGCGCACTCACGCGCTGTGCGCCATTACTAGTTTAAACTAGTAATGGCGAACCGTTGCAGAGTGCGCCATTAGTATGTTTTTTTTGCAAAACTACTAATGGCGCACCACCAGGGGGTGCGCCATTAGTAACCTGGATCCATCCCCTATCCCGACCCACTCCTCGTCCCACCCACCCCGATCCATCCCCTCCCTCCCACATCGCCGCCGCCGCGACCCACACACCGCCTCGTCCCTCCCACAGCTCACGCCGGCGACCTCCTCCCTCCCATCTGCTTCACTCCCACCTCAGGCGCCTCCCCACCCTTCCACCTCTCTCTCCCACAACCCTCTCTCTCTCCCGGGACACATCTCCGCCGCCACAGGTGCCGGCCGATTCCGGCGTTCTCCAGCGACTCCCACCACCCCGCAGCACCGTCCCGAGCTCGCCTCGCTCCGTTGGATCTTCCCCCTTGCGGGATTCGCTGCTCCCGGCCTCCAACGCTCAGTCGCAACCCTCCCACTAGGGTTTCGGGGGAGACGACGCCTCCATCGCCGGCACGGCTCCGGTGACCCCTCTCCGACATCTACTGCGCCGCCACACGGGGCTCAACCTCCTAGTTCTTCTCCGCCCTCCCTCGCCCCCACCCCACCCACAGCCTTACTCACAACACACCTACCACACGTGCAGAGTGAGATCCAGATGGCGACGGAGCTGACGGCGGACCTCCCCAGCGGCTCCTTCTCCCCCTCCCCTCAGTCAGGTGTGAATCCTCTCCTCTCCTCTCTCCCCTGCAAATTTCCGCAGCAACCAGGCAAATAACTTCAGCTGCCTTCTGTTTTCCTCCATACCTCGGCGCAGGTTTCTCGGCGGTCGACGGGCAGACATGGGCGACGAGGAAGGGGAAGAGAAGCCCTTCAATTTCCTCCAGATCCTCTGTTGTGCGTCCTCTCCTCCTTCCCCATCTCTCTCATTCTTTGGTTCCCATCTCCATCCGTGGATTATTAGTGGCTCAGTACAAGCTCGCTTCGCCTTCTGCAACCTTACAGTCAGTAACGGGTGAAGGGGACTGATTACGTGTGCTGTTTTTTTTGCTCGCTCGCTTGCAGAGGGAGTCATAGCCGAGAGGAGCCGCCGGAGTCGTGGTGGAGACGACGCTCTACCCCATCGATGCCATCAAGACCAGGCTTCAGGTGAAGATGTGTAGTTCAGTCTCTGATTTTGCTTGTTTGCAATGCAATGGCCAGTTAATTAGACCCCATAACCTGCTCCAAGCAACATGCTATTTTAAACTGAATGCACAACACTCAAGGATGCCATTATTTGACGGCCCGCTGTATATTGTACTGCCTGCACTGGATGCCATGTCGGAAGCTGGTACAAATATCTGTTTCCAATATGGGGAAACCACAAAAAAGTGCATACCTATTTCCAACTTTGAATGACATTCTGTAAATCTTTGTTCCCAATATGGCACAAATCGTTGCATATAATACCTATTTTTCCTGTAAATCTTATGAATACTCCATGCTATGTGCGACTGCCAATTTGAGCTTTCTATAATCAGTGAATATAGCAGTTCTCCTGTTGTTATTCAAATAAATAAATCATGCAAGTGGTAGTATAAAAAGACCTGCTTGCATAAACCTCTCGGGGACTATTGACATCTCATTATATTCTCTGCTTCCACTTATATCCTGAGCATGTACTCTAATAGTTAGTTCCTAGAACATGATAATGGATTGCTTTTCTTTATATACCCCACTATCCATACCCCCAGGTATTAGTAAAACTATGAGGACACCTTATGTATATTGTGTTAGATTAGTGCGCAATCTTATTAGAAACATCTGAATGCTGAGGCTATTTCCTTTATACTAAATCTTGCAATTCTTGGTTGTGGCTTCTGTTTTTTACCTTGGTACCCACTCACGGCCGCCTTCTGCTTGTGCTTCTTTTCTCAGGACGATGGTCTAGCGGCACATGGCGCCGGAGTTGAGCTTGGGCATGAGGAGCTCGCCGCCGTTCCCCACGCCTTCCTCCTCTCGCCCCTCCCCTTCCAAACTCCCCACAGCGACGGCTAGCGACGATTATACTACTATTGTGTTTGGGTGCCTAATTGACTGATTGCCCGCCGTTGAAAATTTTGTTTATATATATAAAAGTCTTGAAGGTGCCACAAACTGCCAATAATGATGTTGATTATTCTCCAGTGAATGTGAATGAGAATGTATCATTTGTCTAGAGATGGAGTCTGTGGAGATAGAGTTCATTAGTTTTTGGTGTATTCATCTAGAGTTCATTTAGCAAAGTTCAGAAACGCAAACAACATCAGTTCATTAGTTACACTAAGCATTTGCCTGCCTAAGTTGTATTTAGACCAAAATTTGCTAATAGACACCCCCCTTCATAGATCTGCTATTTTTTGGCGTGCACATAATATGTATGTCTTAACAGTTTCCAGCAGTTGTGTTCTATTGTTTGATTAAATGAATCAAAACCTGAAGGAGATCTAGATTAACAGTAGAATCACATAGTTGTAATTACCCGAGAAATTTTAACAGAAGCTCACTGTTATGTCCTCCATCGGGCGATCTTGTTTGTTATCGCAGTAGAATTTGGTGTGCTTGAATAAAATGGCGCTCATTTGCATCATTGTATTTCTGCAGAGTTTTAAGAAGAATTCTGGTACGAACGCACTGACCGTATACTTGTACATGTGCAGCTGAGGAACATCATGTGGGCTACTTTCAAGCATGATGTGTACGTGATGTAGAACTATTCTGTGATGCATTGGTCATCCTTACTCCGCAAAGGAAAAGAAGTGCTCAACGTGGCAGGCCCAAATCAGGTGATCTACCACAGAGCAATGTGATAGTCCTCTATCGTCGGAATTTCGGTCAATCTCTGATCCACTGTGCGACCACACTGTGCAGGATATGCAGGGAGGTCGGCCCTTGTCCAGGGGAAGATCAGCACCATGACGGTGAAAGACAACCTCGGCAGTGCCTTCTAGCAAGATTTCAATCATAATCTGTGCATACTTGTTTATGATATGTGTGTGCCTCCATCAATCCTCTTTGGCATCATAGGATACAAGATACCAAGACTAGCAGTTCTTGTCTTGCTTATGTTTTGTGATCTCAGCTTATCTAATAAAACTGGCAATTATAGGATACAAGATACCATAACTACATAACTGGGGTCATTTGCGTTACTGTAGTTGTGCCGTCTGGCTAGTGGGCTAATATGGGAGCCACAACATGGCATCCTTCTCCATTGTAGATCCATTGTATTTGCATGCTGCTATATTATGTCAAGTTGAGTGAAGCAAACATATCCTGGTGTGTGTGTGTGTGTGTGTGTGTTAACATCTCCTAATGCTCCTACCAGCTTTCTGACTTTGGCAAATGTGTAACCTGTGCAAAAAACAGAAAATAAAAAATAAAAAAAACCTAATATTCATACTAATGGCGCATCACATGACAGTGCGCCATCAGTATGACAAAGCATACTAATGGCGCATCACTGGATAGTGCGCCATTAGTATGCCGCGGTCACTAATGGCGCATCCCATTGTAGTGCGCCATTAGTATGCCAAAGCACCTGGGTATACATGGCCCCTGGGAGGCATACTAATGGCGCACCCTGGCCTATACTAATGGCGCACCAGTGGTATTAGCATGAAATGGCGTGCTAGTAATGGCGCACCACTGATGCGCCATTAATGGCCAAATTAGGTGCGCCATTAGTAGGGGTTTTTCTAGTAGTGTTCTCTACATGGTATCATATATATACTTTGTTGTTCTTTGGTTAGCATGAAATCCTCATCATGCAAGTACGATGATCTATGTGTGTACTAGTGTTGAAACCTTTGAATGGTTAATGGACAAGTAAGAAGCTTTAGGCCCTGTTTGGTTCATAAGTCCTAGGACTTTTTTAGTACCAACTTATAAGTCCCAAGTCCCTAAAAAGTCCCTACCATTGGTAGAAAAAGAGGCTTCCGTCCAGCCCCATTAGTCGCGAAACTGTAGGAACCGCGACTAATGAAGTCTTTAGTCGCGGTTCGGCAGACGAACCGCGACCAAAGGCCTGGGCCCAGGGCGCTCGGTGGCCAGCTGGTGCACGTGAGGGGCTTTAGTCGCGGTTGGCCAGGCCAACCGCGACTAAAGCTCCTCCCCTATATATACCAGTTCAGCACGCTCACTTAGCCATTTGGTGCCACTTCTCTTCACAAGCTTCACAAGGGGGTGTAGGTTTGCTTTTGGTTCCTCTTATGCACACAAGGTGTTTGATGAAATGCCCTAAGAGGGTGAAACAAACATGATATGAAGTGTTGGAGCCACACTTGAGGTTCCTCATTTATTTTTTCCTCCTCGATCGCGGTTAGCAACTTGAACCTTTCATGCATGTGTGTCATTGATAAAATATGCATGTGTGCAGTTCATTGTTTAATTTATATTGTTTGTAGCTAGTTAGTTTAACAAATGCATGATGGTTAATTATATATTTTATATTATAATAATGCAGATGAATCGGCAATGGATGTACGGTAACCGACTCTCCGGCGAGTTCACTACGGGTTTGAAAGATTTCCTCGTAGTGGCTAATGCGAACAAGCAGGGGGGTTTTGTTATCTGTCCATGTGTTATCTGTAAGAATCAGAAGGGTTACTCTTCCTCAAGAGATGTTCACATGCATCTGCTTCGGCACGGTTTCATGCCAAGCTATAATTGTTGGACCAAGCATGGAGAAAGAGGGGTTATAATGGAAGAAGATGAAGAAGGGGATGATTTCATCGATGAAAGCTATCTTGCTCATTTCGGTGATACTTTCATGGAGGATGCTGAAGGTGAAGGGGAAGGTGAAGAAGAGGCACGTGATGATCCCGTTGATGATCTTGGTCGGACCATTGCTGATGCACGGAGACGCTGCGAAACTGAAAAGGAGAGGGAGAATTTGGATCGCATGTTAGAGGATCACAGAAAGGCGCTGTACCCCGGATGCGATGATGGTCTGAAAAAGCTGGGCTGCACACTGGATTTGCTGAAATGGAAGGCAGAGGCAGGTGTAGCTGACTCGGCATTTGAAAACTTGCTGAAAATGTTGAAGAATATGTTTCCAAAGGATAACGAGTTGCCCGCCAGTACGTACGAAGCAAAGAAGGTTGTCTGCCCTCTAGGTTTAGAGGTTCTGAAGATACATGCATGCATCAACGACTGCATCCTCTACCGCGGTGAATACGAGAATTTGAATGAATGCCCGGTATGCACTGCATTGCGTTATAAGATCAGAGGCGATGACCCTGGTGACGATGTTGAGGGCCAGAAACCCAGGAAGAGGGTTCCCGCCAAGGTGATGTGGTATGCTCCTATAATACCACGGTTGAAACGTCTGTTCAGGAACAAAGAGCATGCCAAGTTGTTGCGATGGCACAAAGAGGACCGTAAGTCGGACGGGGAGTTGAGACACACCGCAGATGGAACGCAATGGAGAAAGATCGACAGATGGTTCAAAGATTTTGCAGCTGACGCAAGGAACATAAGATTTGCTCTAAGTACGGATGGCATGAATCCTTTTGGCGAGCAGAGCTCCAGCCATAGCACCTGGCCCGTGACTCTATGCATCTACAACCTTCCTCCTTGGTTGTGCATGAAGCGGAAGTTCATTATGATGCCAGTGCTCATCCAAGGTCCGAAGCAACCCGGCAACGACATCGATGTGTACCTAAGGCCATTAGTTGATGAACTTTTACAGCTGTGGGGTGGTGTCCGTGTGTGGGATGAGCACAAACAAGAGGAATTTGACCTACGAGCGTTGCTTTTCGTAACCATCAACGATTGGCCTGCTCTTAGTAACCTTTCGGGACTGTCAAATAAGGGATACAATGCATGCACGCACTGCTTACATGAGACTGAAAGTGTACATTTGCCAAATTGTAAGAAGAACGTGTACCTTGGGCATCGTCGATTTCTTCCGAAAATTCATCCAGTAAGAAAGAAAGGCAAGCATTACAACGGCAAGGCAGATCACCGGCCGAAGCCTGCGGAACGCACTGGTGCTGAGGTATTTGATATGGTCAAGGATTTGAAAGTCATCTTTGGAAAGGGTCCTGGCGGACAATCAGTTCCGAAGGGAGCTGACGGGCACGCAGCCATGTGGAAGAAGAAATCTATATTCTGGGAGCTAGAATATTGGAAAGTCCTAGATGTCCGCTCTGCAATCGACGTGATGCACGTTACGAAGAATATTTGCGTGAACCTCCTAAGCTTCTTGGGCGTGTATGGGAAGACAAATGATACAAAGGAAGCACGGCAGGACCAGCAACGTTTGAAAGACCCTGATGACCGGCATCCGGAATGGTTTCAAGGTCGTGCCAGCTACGCTCTGACCAAAGAAGAGAAGGTCATCTTTTTTGAATGCCTGAGCAGTATGAAGGTCCCGTCTGGATTCTCGTCCAATATAAAGGGAATAATAAACATGGCGGAGAAAAAGTTCCAAAACCTGAAGTCTCACGACTGCCACGTGATTATGACGCAATTGCTTCCGATTGCTTTGAGGGGGCTCCTGCCGGAAAATGTTCGAGTAGCCATTGTGAAGCTATGTGCATTCCTCAATGCAATCTCTCAGAAGGTAATCAATCCAGAAGTTCTACCACGGTTACAGAACGATGTGATCCAATGTCTTGTCAGTTTCGAGTTGGTGTTCCCGCCATCCTTCTTCAATATTATGACGCACCTCCTGGTTCACCTAGTCGAAGAGATTTTCGTTCTCGGTCCTGTATTTCTACACAATATGTTCCCCTTCGAGAGGTTCATGGGAGTATTAAAGAAATATGTTCGTAACCGTGCTAGGCCAGAAGGAAGCATCGCCAAGGGCTATGGAAATGAGGAGGTAATTGAGTTTTGTGTTGACTTTGTTCCTGACCTTAAGCCGATTGGTCTTCCTCGATCGCGGCACGAGGGGAGACTAAGTGGAAAAGGCACGATCGGAAGGAAATCAACGATATGTATGGACGGCCATTCTCTGACTGAAGCACACCACACTGTACTGACCAATTCCAGCTTGGTGGCTCCGTACTTTGAGAAACACAAGAATATTTTACGCTCGGACAACCCGGGGAAGCCTGAATCCTGGATTAGGAAGGCCCACATGGAGACTTTCGGCAGTTGGTTGAGAAAACATTTAATGAATGACAATGATGTTGTAGATCAGCTGTACATGTTGGCCAAGACACCATCTTCGACTATAACGACTTTCCAAGGGTACGAGATAAATGGGAATACATTTTACACGATCGCCCAAGATAAAAAGAGCACCAACCAAAACAGTGGTGTCCGCTTTGATGCAGCAACCGAGAATGGGCAAAAGGTCACATATTATGGTTACATAGAGGAGATATGGGAACTTGACTATGGACCCTCCTTTAAGGTCCCTTTGTTCCGGTGCAAATGGTTCAAGCTAACAGGAGGTGGGGTAAAGGTGGACCAGCAATACGGAATGACAATGGTGGATTTCAACAATCTTGGTTACCTTGACGAACCATTCGTCCTAGCGAAAGATGTCGCTCAGGTTTTCTATGTGAAGGACATGAGTAGCAAACCGAGGAAACGGAAAGATAAGAAAACGATCAGTACATCATGCGATGATCCAAAGCGCCACATTGTTCTTTCAGGGAAAAGAAACATCGTGGGAGTGGAGGACAAGACAGACATGTCAGAAGATTATAATATGTTTGCTGAAATTCCGCCCTTCAAAGTGAACACCGACCCAAGCATTAAGTTAAATGATGAGGATGCTCCATGGATACGGCACAATCGTAAGCAAGCAGGGACACAAGGGAAGAAATGATGTGTAATAATTTATTGTACCAAACTTTGTTGAATGGATCATGTGAATTATATTACCCGTGAATGGATCATGTGAATTATATTACCCTTGACGAAACATTTTGAATTGAATTAGTTTTATTTTTCTGAATTTTTTGATATATTATTTGTATTTTTAACATTTTGAATTGAATTAGTTTTATTTTTCTGAATTTTTTGATATATTATTTGTATTTTTAGAATTTTGAATTGAATTAGTTTTATTTTTCTGAATTTTTTGATATATTATTTGTATTTTTAACATTTTGAATTGAATTAGTTTTTTTTTCTGAATTTTTTGATATATTATTTGTATTTTTAGAATTTTGAATTGAATTAGTTTTATTTTTCTGAATTTTTTGATATATTATTTGTATTTTTAACATTTTGAATTGAATTAGTTTTTTTTCTGAATTTTTTGATATATTATTTGTATTTTTAACATATTGAATTGAATTAGTTCTATTTTTCTTAATTTTTTGATATGTTATTTGTATTTTTAACATATTGAATTGAATTAGTTTTATTTTTCTTAATTTCTTGATATATTATTTGTATTTTTAGAATTTTGAATTGAATTAGTTTTATTTTTCTGAATTTTTTGATATATTATTTGTATTTTTAAGATTTTGAAAAAGAAAAAGTATTTGGAAAATACCTTTAGTCGCGGTTGGCCTGCCCAACCGCGACTAAAGGTGGTTGCGCGCGGGAACGAAAAACCCGCCAAAAAAGTCCTTTAGTCGCGGGTCGCCTCCCCAACCGCGACTAAAGGTTACCCTTTAGTCGCGGGTCGCCTCCCCGACCGCGACTAAAGGTTCTCCTTTAGTCGCGGGTCGCCTCCCCAACCGCGACTAAAGGCCCTTTAGTCGCGGGTCGCCTCCCCAACCGCGACTAAAGGGGGGGGCTATAAATACATGCGCCCGACCCGTCGCCTCCATTTCTCCGCTCTGCCTCTGCCGCGCCGAAGGCCTGCCGCCCTCGCCCTCGACGCCGCCCGCCGTCGACCTCGCCCTCGACGCCGCCCGCCGTCGCCCGCGCCCTCGACGCCGCCCGCCGTCGCCCGCCGCCCCCTCTCGCCCACGTACGGCGCCCGCCGCCCCCTTTCGCCCTAGTACGCCGCCCGCGCCGGCCTCCCTCGCCCACCACCGCGCCGCCCCGCGCCGGCCTCCCTCGCCGGAGAGGCCTCGCCGCCCTCGCCGGCGGCCGGCCTCGCCGGCGTTGATTGAGAGAGAGAGAGAGAGAGCAGAGAGAGAGAGAGAGCAGAGAGAGAGAGCAGAGAGAGAGAGAGAGAGAGAGAGAGCAGAGAGAGAGAGCAGAGAGAGAGAGCAGAGAGAGAGAGAGCAGAGAGAGAGAGAGAGAGAATTTTGTGATTTTTTTAAAAATAATTGTGAACATTTTAAATAATGCATATTTTCAAATCCATGAACATTTTTACAAATTCGCGTACAATTTTTAAAATTGTGAAATTTATTGAAACTTTGTGAACACTGTTTTAATCAGCGAATAAATTTTGGAATTCATTAATATTTTTTTGTTTTGATGAATTTTTTTGTGTCTAATAAAATCAATTTTTTGAAATACACGAATAATTTTTAAATTCACGAATATGTCATGAATCAGTGAAAAAATTAAATACGTGAACTATTCTGAAATCCCTAAACATTTTTTGAATACACAATATGTTTTTATTCCTGTTTTTTCCACAAAATCATCAACATTTTTTGAAAACCTTTTTTTTTGCAAAATCACAATGTTTTTGTATCCATGAACATTTTATGATTCATTTTTTTGAATTCACATACATTTTATGATTTCTCAAATATCTTTTTTCATTGCTATATTTTGATATACTGAATTGTTTTAAAGATGAAAAGGATAAAAACAGGAAAAGAAAAAATGAAATGAAATGAAAAAGAAAAGAAAAAAGAGTGTGGCCAGCACCCCCCGCCCTGCACATGGGCCATCCCGACCCCACATATATTCGTCTCCATCCGCATCCCTGGCCAAACCCTAGCCACTCTACTCCAAGCTCTGTTCGGACAATTTGTTTATACGGAGAGGGGCGGCGAGGGGGGCGGCGATGCGCGCGGTGTTTTTTTAGGGATCGAGAGGGGACGGCGAGGGTTATAAATGTGTTGTCCTCGCCTCCCCTCTCCGTGACGCCGTCGTCTGCCGCCCCGTCTCGCGCTCTACCGCGACACCCTCTCCCACCCCTTCCTCGCCCCCTCCTTTCGCCACCGCCCTTTCGCCACCGCCACCGCCACCGCCCCCCTTCTTCACTTAATTAATTTGTTTTTACTACATGTTTTCAGGACTGACATAATGGCGGACGATAGAGCTGACCCGATTATGGACAACTATGATCCGGACGGTGAAGCACATATGTTCGGCATCATAAACGGCGATATTCTATATGTGCCGACCGGAGAAGAAGAAGATGATATCTCTTCTTATCTGAACCTTGACGGTGAAGATGAAGGGCGCCGTCAGCAAGATGATGCCGAACAAACGTCGATAAACGACGATCTTCAAATGGAAGTAGCAACCACCTCCGGCGCCGAGGTATATATATACATTGAGCCTCTGGTGATACAAACTAACTGATTTGAATAAATATGTGTGTACTAACGCGCGCGACTCTTTCTTATTTTAGCCCTCGGCCGGATCGTCGAAACAATCGAGTACGTCGTCAAAGCGTGGCGCAACCAAGACGATGAAACAAGGAGAAACATGCACCATCGAGGTTGTCGACAGTGCAACCGGCAGGCCGCTGGAGCCCCGCAAGAACGCCACCAAGTTTGTCAGCCAATGCGGAGCCATTGTTAGAGACAACGTCTCGATCACCGTCCAGGAGTGGAATGAGCCAAAGAAGGCACGAATTGATGGTTTCACTTTTGTCGATAAGAGAACAAAAAAAGATTGCTTCAAGAAGCTTATGGAACATTTCGTTCTACCTCCGGAATACAACAAATTCGATGAGGAGGGTAACAAGATTGAGGAAAACAAGGAGAGGAGGAGGCTAGTCAAACAGTTCGCTCTTCATAAGATGGCCGACGCATTCCGGAAATTCAAGCAAAATCTAGCCCATGACTTTGTCAAGCAGAACAAGACTCCGGATTTCAAAGGACAATATGAGAAACTGAAACATGATTGGCCAGAATTTGTGAAGCAAAAGAAATCGGAGCAGTTCATTCAAATATCGAAAAAAATAAGGAAAATGCGGCTAAGAAGGAGTACAATCATGTTATGGGGCCAGGAGGGTATCGCATTTGGGTGCCTAGGTTGGAGAAGATGGAGAACGAGCTGAGGGCGCGAGGAATCCGTCCAGGTACGGAGGGATGGGACCCAAGGGCCAAAAGCTGGTGGTACGGGCATGGGGGAACGCTGAACCCGGAGACAGGGGAGTGTGTTTACCGGGGCAAATTAATTAAACCCACCCAAGCCCTTATTAACGCAATGAGGGATGCTCAACAGGGGAAGATCAAGTTCAACAGAGAGAACGACGCGCTGACAAAAGCCCTCGGGAATCCTGAACACGGAGGACGTGTACGAGGCATGGGGCACATTCCGTGGAAAATAGGGTTCCCCCAGAACGATGACCCGTACGGTTACAGAAGCCGTAAGAGAAAGATGGATCGGGAAGCAGATGTTGTGGCGCGGTTGGCATCGGAAATGGATGTGATGAAGAAAACCATGAGTGTACTAGTAGCCGAAAGAGATGCAGCTCGGGTGCAGCATGAAGATCATCCAGCGGATCTCGGAAGCCAGCAGCGGAGAAGCAGCGTGGCTTCCACGGAGGCCCCACCGGCTGGTGCAGATGCACCGACGATCGAAATTACTGCACCGGAGCCTCTGGTGGTCCAAATTACTGCACCGGAGCCTCTGGTGGTCGAAATTACTTCACCGGAGCCTCCTCGCTACCCCGTGGACGATATAAAGGAGATGAAAGAATGTCATCTGTATTATCCTATCGGGAACATGTCCATGAAGGTAGCCATCGGCAGTGCTTTACCATGTTTACCTGGAGCACTCCACCACAACAACCCCATTCAAGATGGCTATGCTCGTGTCACGGTGGAGGACATAGTCCAAGGGTTTGAGGACCTGGAGATTGACATTGCTACACCTGAAGGGGAGAAAAGACTTGGAGATGTCAAGCGCCATTTCATTCTATGGCAAAAGAAGTTTATCAAGTTTCCAGGCGAGGCGCCAAGGACAACAAGTCCACCCCCCTACGGTGGTGGTGGTGGCGGTGGCGGTGGTGGTGGTGGTGGTGGTGGTGGCGGTTCACCTACACCTCCGTCACGTCAGCCGACGCCGCCCCCCAGTCCACAACGTCCGGCGGGTGATCAGCCGCCGCCCCCCAGTCCTCGTCCGGCGGGTGATCAGACGCCGCCCCCCAATCCACCTCCGGCAAAGAAGCAGAAGCAGTCCTGGATTATTAACCCGGACCCTTATGTACCTAAGACCACAAAGGTACCGGAGCCATCACTGAAGCCTCTCCCCACAAGGCCTTGGGAACGTAGTGCCGAGGAAGTCGACGCGGCCGCGGCTGCTGATTTGGAGAAATGGAAGGCGGACTGCAAGAAGAAAAGAGAGCCCGAGCCCAAGCCAGTATTTTCTGATGAGCAAAAGAAGTGGGCTAAGTCATTTTTGAGCACACCGTCCCAAGCCGCGAAGAATCTGCCTAACGACTATGCACGTGAACTTCGCAGGCAGGCACTCATGTTCAAGGAGAACAAAGAGCGGGAGAAGGCCGAAAGTAAAAAAAGCGGGAAACAAGTTGCCCAGCTCGGGGAACAAAGTAAACAATCGATTGCCCCGCTTATAGTGGAAGCCTTCTGTCCGGATGCCCCCGAGATCATACAAGCTGCGGCAGCACAGGGATTGACTGTAACGAGTGCCAGAGAACAAGCGGCCAACTTAGGTATTACTCTTCGTGAACTGTTAGGCCTTGATGAGGCGCCAGTGAAGGAGGTAGTAATTACATATGTCAAGAATGGGCCTCTCGTCGAGCCTGCGCAGGAAAAGGATCTACCTCCACAAATGAAAGGTCTGCTGAAATGGTACAAGGGTTACATAAAAAATAAAAACGCCAAAGAATATATTTATGCGGAAGTTAGACATGAGCATCACTTCAAACATTACTATGTACAAATTGAACTGAGTGAATTGTTCCAGCTTTTCAATCTGCGCGAGCTCGATAAATCTATCATCAGTTGCTACGTTCTGTAAGTGATTTATTAATTTCTACCCCATCTCGTTCATATTGCCTGCACTATATATATGTCCTAACTATATTGTTGTGTCCGCTATTATACATGCAGAATGAAGATTAAGGAATGCAGAGTAAGGAACATCCATGATGTTGGGTTCATTGACCCACACATCGTTAATGGACATGTGTTGGAGCGTTACCCCGCCGACGTGGAGGCAGACCTGTGGCAGTTTCTTACAAAGCAGGAACTCAAAAGTGATATTCTATTTCCTTACCATTTTGAGTGAGTGTTTCTGTCTTGAGCACATTCTCTTTTGTTTACTCCATGCATGGTATGTGGCCGGCTAATCGATGAGTTATGCATGACGTACTGTGCATGTATCGTGTCCGCAGGTTCCACTGGATTCTGCTAGTAATTAAAGTTAACACCTCAGAATGTCTCGTCCACGACTCTGTGAATATGGATCCAAAGCTTTGGGGCGGCATGAGAAGAATGCTGCAGAAGTAATTATTTTCATTCATTTGCGCTCTATATCGATCGGCCTATTTCGTTCATTTCCTAATATCAAGTAACTAATTAATAACTCTCTTGTTCATTTAATTTTCTTTGCCTCGTAGGGTTTGGAGACGGTTCGTAGATACAAAGGTCGGTGAATTCAAAAAAGAGCTAGAATTCAAAATGTTAAAGGCTAAGAATGCTGGGGATATTCAGCCACCGGAGACCAATCTATGTGGATACTATGTCTGTGAGATGATCCGGAGATACACCTCTGAGCGGGTTCCGAGTGATACCAATGCTCAGAGGAATAACCTCCGGTGGATGCTTAGTCCAGAAGCTCGCTTCCGACCACTTCAAGAGGAACTAGCTGGATGGTTCAGCAGGGAAGTCCTCCATCCTAAAGGAGAACACTATTACGAGGACGTAGAACTTTATATGCATTAAATCATGTATGGAAACTTGTTCAAAATTGTATATGGTCATCCGATGATATTGAATATATATTGTATATTCCTCTTGAATTCTTTTTGGTTCTAATTTCAAATTTATTTGAAATTGTACATTCATATGCATGTATGTAGTACCGTAGAATATATGAAACTCCTTCAAAATTAAAATAAAGCACAAAAGAAATAAAACAATACAAATTAAACAGAAAACAGGTTTAAGGGGGGGGGGGCTAAAACCCTAAACCTGCGGCGGCCTTTAGTCGCGGTTGGCCAGAAGAACCGCGACTAAAGGTCCTCCGCCCCGACGGCCACCTGGCGCCCACGTGGACGGGCCTTTAGTCGCGGTTCTTAAGCAACCGCGACTAAAGGGGGGGGCCTTTAGTCGCGCCCGTTCGGTCGCGGTTGCGCAACCGCGACTAATGGTAGTTGCGAACCGCGACCAAAGGCCCTTTTTCCACCAGTGTACCTGTTTGGTTTCCGGGACTTATAAGTCCCTATAAAATCATATTACAACTATAAGTCCCTATAAGACTCTCCTTGAGAGTCTTATTTCATAAGTCCCAAATGCCCATTTTAAGTCCCTATAAATCCCTCCTGTTTGGTTTAGATAGGACTTATAGGGACTTTTTTAAGTCCCTCAACCAATAAGTCCCTGGAAACAAACACCCTCTTAGAGAGCTTTTGTCAACAAGAAGGTTATTTGTCCCTAGGCAATCGATAACTAGACCGGTAATCATTATTGCAATTTTATTTGAGGGAGAGGCATAAGCTAACATACTTTCTCTACTTGGATCATATGCACTTATGATTGGAACTCTAGCAAGCATCCGCAACTACTAAAGATTCATTAAGGTAAAACCCAACCATAGCATTAAAGTATCAAGTCCCCTTTATCCCATACGCAAACAACCTACGTACTCGGGTCTGTGCTTCTGTCACTCACGCCACCCACCATAAGCAAATCATAAGCATATTGCAAACCCTACAGCGGGAATCCCTCACGCTTGCGCGACACGGAGAGCACCATAGGACAGCACCAATAATAAAACATACAACTCAAACCAATCACGATCATCAAATAGCCATTAGGACCAAACAGATCTACTCAAACATCATAGGATAGCCATACATCATAGGAAAATAATATATAGCGTTGAGCACCATGTTTAAGTAGAGATTACAGCGGGTAAGAGAGAGGTTACACCGCTGCATAGAGGGGGGAAGAGTTGGTGATGATGGCGGTGAAGTTATTGGTGAAGATGACGGTGATGGTGATGGCCCCGACAGCGCTCCGGCGCCACCGGAATCAAGGGGGAGAGGGCCCCCTTCTTCTTCTTCTTCCTTGACCTCCTCCCTAGATGGGAGAAGGATTTCCCCTCTGGTCCTTGGCTCCCATGGCGTGGGAAGGGCAAGAGCCCCTCCGAGATTTGATCTATCTCTCTGTCTCTCTCTGGTTCTGCGTTCTCTCCTGGCTCTGTTTCACCGTTTCATGTATATATGGAGATCCGGAACTCCGATTGGCCTGAAACCTTCGCCGTGATTTTTTTTTCCGAATATTAGCTTTCTTGCGGCAAAAGAAGAGCATCAACCGCCTTAAGGTAGGCTCACGAGAGTAGGGGGCGCGCCTAGGGGGGGTGCCCCCTGCCTCGTGACCACCTCGGGCACTGGTTCGCGTTGATTTCCCTTCCAAATTTTCCATATTTTCTAAAAATAAGCTCCGTCCGTTTTTATCCCGTTTGGACTCCGTTTGATATGGATATTCTGCGAAACCAAAAACATGCAACAGATAGGAACTGGCACTGGGCACTAGATCAATATGTTAGTCCCAAAAATAATATAAAAAGTTGCCAAAAAGTATATGAAAGTTGAATAATATTGGCATGGAACAATAAAAAATTATAGATACGTCGGAGACGTATCAGCATCCCCAAGCTTAATTCCTGCTCGTCCTCGAGTAGGTAAATGATAAAAAAGATAATTTTTGATGTGGAATGCTACTAGCATAATCTTGATCATATATCTAATCATGGCATGAATATTAAGACACCAGTGATTCAAAGCAATAATCTATCCTTTGACATAAAAACAATAATTCCTCAAGCATACCAACCAAGCAATTATGTCTTATTGAAATAACATAGCCGAAGAAAGCTCATCCCTACAAAATCATATAGTCTGGTTATGCTCCATCTTCACCACACAAAGCATTCACATCATGCACAACCCTGATGACAAGCCAAGCAATTGTTTCATACTTTTGATGTTCTCAAACCTTTTCAACTTTCACGCAATACATGAGCGTGATCCACGGACATAGCACTATAGGTGAAATAGAATATGATGATGGGGGTTATGTGGAGAAGACAAAGAAGGAGAAGGTCTCACATTAACGCGGCTAATCAACGGGCTATGGAGATGCCCTTCAATAGATATCAATGTGAGTGAGTAAGGATTTCCATGCAACGGATGCACTAGAGCTATAAGTATATGAAAGTTCAACAAAAGAAACTAAGTGGGTGTACATCCAACTCGCTTGCTCACGAAGACCTAGGGCATTTTGAGGAAGCCCATCATTGGAATATACAAGCCAAGTTCTATAATGTAAAATTCCCACTAGTATGTGAAAGTGACAAAATGAGAGACTCTCTATATGAAGAACATGGTGCTACTTTGAAGCACAAGTGTGGTAAAAGGATAGTAACATTGCCCCTTCTCTCTTTTCTCTCTTTTTTTCTTTTTTTTTCTTTTTTGGGCCTTCTCTTTTTTTGGCCTTTCTCTTTTTTTTTCTTTTTTTTCGTCCGGAGTCTCATCCCGACTTGTGGGGGAATCATAATCTCCATCATCCTTTCCTCACTGGGGCAATGCTTTAATAATGATGATCATCACACTTTTATTTACTTACAACTCAATATTACAACTCGATATCTAGAACAAAGATATGACTCTATATATATGAATGCCTCCGGCGGTGTACCGGGATGTGCAATGATCTAGCGTAGCAATGACATCAAAAAATGGACAAGCCATGAAAACATCATGCTAGCTATCTTACGATCATGCAAAGAAATATGACAATAAATGCTCAAGTCATGTATATGATGATGATGGAAGTTGCATGGCAATATATCTCGGAATGGCTATGAAAATGCCATAATAGGTAGGTATGGTGGCTGTTTTGAGGAAGATATAAGGGGGTTTATGTGTGATAGAGTGTATCGTATCACGGGGTTGGGATGCAGCGGCGAAGTTTGCACCAACTCTCGAGGAACTCTCGAGGTGAGAAAGGGCAATGCACGGTATCGAAGAGGCTAGCAATGATGGAAGGGTGAGAGTGCGTATAATCCATGGACTCAACATTAGTCATAAAGAACTCATATACTTATTGCAAAAATCTATTAGTCATCAAAACAAAGTACTACGCGCATGCTCCTAGGGGGGTAGATTGGTAGGAAAAGACCATCGCTCGTCCCCGACCGCCACTCATAAGGAAGACAATCAATAAACACCTCATGCTCCGACTTTGTTACATAATGATTCATCATACGTGCATGCTACGGGACATGCAAACCTCAACACAAGTATTTCTCAATTTCACAATTACTCAACTATCATGACTCTAATATCACCATCTTTATATCGCAAAACTATTGCAAGGAATCAAACATATCATATTCAGCGATCTACAAGTTTATGTAGGATTTTATGACTAACCATGTGAATGACCAGTTCCTGTCATCTCTCTAAATAGATATAAGTGAAGCAAGAGAGTTTATTCTTTCTACAAAAGATATGCCCACGCCCTAACAAATATAAGTGAAGCAAAATAGCATTCTACAAATGGCGGTTGTCTAAGTAAAGAGAAATAGGCAATCCAAACTTAAAATGATATAAGTGAAGCACATGAAGCATTCTATAAAGCCATACTCAAAAGATATAAGTGAAGTGCAAAGAGCATTCTACAAATCAACCAATGACTATCTCATACCAGCATGGTGCATAAAAGAAAAATAAAAACCTAAATGCAAAATACACTCCAAGATTGCACATATCACATGAACGAAACGAATCCTGAAAACATACCGATATTTGTTGAAGAAAGAGGGGATGCCTCCCCAGCATCCCCAAGATTAGACGCTTGAGTCTCCTTGAATATTTACTTGGGGTGCCTCGGGCATCCCCAAGCTTGAGCTCTTGCCTCTCTTCCTTCTTCTCACATCGAGACCTTCTCGATCATCGAACACTTCATCCACACAAAACTTCAACAGAAAACTCGGTAAGATCCGTTAGTATAATAAAGCAAATCAATACTCTAAGTACTGTTCCAAACCAATTCATATTTTGTTTTTGCATTGTGTCTACTGTAATATAACTTTTTCAGGGCTTAATCCACTGATATAAATTTATAGTTTCATCAAAACAAGCAAACTATGCATCAAAAACAGAATTTGTCTAAAACAGAACAGTCTGTAATAATCTGAACATTCACCATACTTATAATACTTGAAAAATTCTGCCAAAATTAGGAAAAATAAACAATTTGTAAACCAAGACAGTGCAAAAAGAATCAGAACGATTAGACGTCCCAGTAAAAAACTAAAATTCATGCACTACAGCGAAAGTTTCTCTCCTGCATCGCACAAACCAACAAGCATCGTAAACATCCTAAAGGCAAACCTTGGCACATTATTTTTATAATACAATGGAATTGTACAAGGGGATAATTATTTTTGTTGACAAGTTTCTGTAATCAAGATTCACAAAGTTGCCGTGAGCATGAGCAAAGTTCAAGGAGCTCTCCCACTTCAACAATGCTTGTCTTTCTCACTTTCACTTTCCTTTTTGAAAAAGTTTTGGGTTCCCCTCTTTATTTTTGTTGTTTTTGAACTATATGAAAGCACTCAACAGAAATAAATGACTCTCTAAAACTTCCGGGTTGCCTCCCTGGCAGCGCTTTCTTTAAAGCCATTAAGCTAGGCATTCAGTGCTCAAGTAGTGAATCCACCCGGATCCCAAGGTATATCAAAGCCAATTTTAATTAACAATGATTTGGTATTTAGTAGTGAGCACAAAGTAACATATATCAAGCAATGACGAAGTCTAACTCTCTTCCTATGCATCGGCATGTCATAAAAGAACAATTCATGCACACCTAGTAAAGGCCAATGCATAGTATAAACAATTGCTTGCAATTTTATCATGTTGGAAACATAGAGAGGTGGAGATATAGTTCCTCTCTCATAATAATTGCAAGTATAAGCAGCAAGCACATGCATATTATATCTATCAAAATCATCATGTGCAACGGTAAAAGGTAACCCATCAATGTAATCCTTAATAAATGAAAACTTCTCCGATATAGTGTAGTTTGGAGAATTCAAAAAGATAATAGGACTACCATGCGTGGGTGCACTAGCAAAAATTTCATGTTTAACATAGGGAACTATAGCAAGTTCATCTCCATAAGCATAATTCATATTGGCATCTTGGCCACAACCATAGCAAGCATCATCAAAAAGGGATATTTCAAAAGAATCATAGGGATCATAACAGTCATCATAGCAATCATCCTTCGGTAAGCACAAAGGGGAATTAAACAATGTATGAGTTGAAGAGTTACCCTCATTAGAAGGTGGGAACGGGTAGCTAATCCGCTCTTCCTCCTTTTGTTCTTTTCTCTCCTCATCATCTTTTTCATCCAATGAGCTCATAGTTTCATCAATTTCTTTTTCCATAGATTCCTGCAAAATATTAGTCTCTTCTTGGACAGCGGAGACTTTCTCAATAAGTGAATTAATTTCATAATTGTATTTATAATTCTCATAGAAATATTTGAGGATAGCTAAATTTTCAGATCTATAAACAGCATCATCAAAATCATCAAACTCTTTAAACATAGATTCAATTTCATAAGCACCCATAAAAGCAACAAATTCTTCTATTTGTTCCACATCATAGTAATCATATATACCTCTTGCATAATATGCCAAGGTTTCATTATCATTAAATTTGCATGAAAAGGGGAGGTATGGAGAATTCATCCTAGAGCAACAAGTATAATCATATTTCGAGCATAGTTGTCTAGCATACCACTTCAATATATAAATTTGATCCCATAATAGTTTCCCTTTTTGTGTCAAGCGATAATCCATAAAGTATTCACGTTGATCCAAGGTTACTCCCATTACCATATTGAATGAGTTTTTCTCAGGATTATCAAAGTGGTACATAATATTTTTCACATATTGAGCATCGAGGGTTTTAGGAGGTTCCCCATCTCCATGAGCAGAAAGTACACCTAATTTTTTTGGTATTTCGTGTTCCATATCCATAACTAAAGATAAAGAACAACTAAGAACATCAAATAAAAATTACTTAGTGATAAAGCAAACAAGCACACACAAGAATATTCACCCCACGCTATTGCTCCCCGGCAACGGCGCCAGAAAAAGGTCTTGATAACAAATAAGTATAGGGGATCAATTGTAGCCTCTTTCGATAAGTAAGAGTGTCGAACCCAACGAGGAGCTAAAGGTAGAAAAAATATTCCCTCAAGTTCTATCGACCACCGATACAACTCTACGCACGCTTGACGTTCGCTTTACCGGAAACAAGTATGAAGCTAGAAGTACTTTGTAGGAGTTTTTAGGTAAGCTTGCAAGAAAGTAAAGAGCACGTAAATAAAAGCTAGCGGCTGTTTAGATGAAGACACAACTAAATTAGTTTTAGTAGAGAGCTTTTGTCAACAAGAAGGTTATTTGTCCCTAGGCAATCGATAACTAGACCGGTAATCATTATTGTAATTTTATTTGAGGGAGAGGCATAAGCTAACATACTTTCTCTACTTGGATCATATGCACTTATGATTGGAACTCTAGCAAGCATCCGCAACTACTAAGGATTCATTAAGGTAAAACCCAACCATAGCATTAAAGTATCAAGTCCCCTTTATCCCATACGCAAACAACCTACGTACTCGGGTCTGTGCTTCTGTCACTCACGCCACCCACCATAAGCAAATCATAAGCATATTGCAAACCCTACAGTAGGAATCCCTCACGCTTGCGTGACACGGAGAGCACCATAGGACAGCACCAATAATAAAACATACAACTCAAACCAATCACGATCATCAAATAGCCATTAGGACCAAACAGATCTACTCAAACATCATAGGATAGCCATACATCATAGGGAAATAATATATAGCGTTGAGCACCATGTTTAAGTAGAGATTACAGCGGGTAAGAGAGAGGTTACACCGCTGCATAGAGGGGGGAAGAGTTGGTGATGATGGTGGTGAAGTTGTTGGTGAAGATGGCGGTGATGGTGATGGCCCCGGCAGCGCTCCGGCGCCACCAGAAGCAAGGGGGAGAGGGCCCCCTTCTTCTTCTTCCTTGACCTCCTCCCTAGATGGGAGAAGGGTTTCCCCTCTGGTCCTTGGCTCCCATGGCGTGGGAGGGGCGAGAGCCCCTCTGAGATTTGATCTATCTCTCTGTCTCTCTCTGGTTCTGCGTTCTCTCATGGCTCTGTTTCACCGTTTCGTGTATATATGGAGATCCGTAACTCCGATTGGCCTGAAACCTTCGTCGTGATTTTTTTCCGAATATTAGCTTTCTTGCGGCAAAAGAAGAGCGTCAACCGCCTTAAGGTGGGCTCACAAGGGTAGGGGGCGCGCCTAAGGGGGTGGGGGCGCCCCCTGCCTCGTGACCACCTCGGGCACTGGTTCGCGTTGATTTTCCCTCCAAATTTTCCATATTTTCTAAAAATAAGCTCCGTCCGTTTATATCCCGTTTGGACTCCGTTTGATATGGATATTCTGCGAAACCAAAAACATGCAACAGACAGGAACTGGCACTGGGCACTGGATCAATATGTTAGTCCCCAAAATAATATAAAAAGTTGCCAAAAAGTATATGAAAGTTGAATAATATTGGCATGGAACAATAAAAAATTATAGATACGACGGAGACGTATCAGCCGACATTGCCTTATCTAGCCGGAAAGGGTAGATCATGGGTTTTCACCTAGAATACACATGAACTAGTCGTCGAACTCATCACAGCCATCAAGCTCACTACCGGCTGACGATATATCACTAGTTGCATCTGTTGGAGAAGACGTCGGATGCAAGTCGAAGAACTCACACGCTTTCGGCCACTGCCGCACCTCCATCTGTCCATGCCGATAGGGGGGAGAGATGCTTGGACATAAGCTAATCATTCAGATCTAGCCGCCATTGCAGCCACCTCACATATCATCACCGCTACAGCCACCTCATTAATCCACTGACCATGTCCCCAGGGTTACTACCCCGGCATCCTCCACCTTCATCCCGTTGACGGAATCATGCCCCTAGGCAGGGTCACATCGTCAGATCCACCATGCGCCCGTCCCAATGCATCGCGCCAACCATGCCTTCATGCACTTGGGACCGATGGGAACAGGCCTACACTACAAAAAAAGACACATCTGTGACATTTTGGGCCGAACGAATTTTTTTCTGTCATACATATGACACTTCTATGACGATAATTGTGACAAAACCCGGTATCATCATAGATGTGGTGGGCTCCTACTTCTATGAAAAAAAATCATGACAAAAAATGGGCTTTTCGTCCTGGGCGGGCCGGAGACGCAGCTGCATGACATTCTTTGGACCGTCCATGATGGAAAAAACTGTGGTAGAAGCGAGGGGGAGGAAAATTTCGGGGAGTTCCCGGTTACGGTGGGAGGTCGGGTGCTGAGCGATGCACGTTTCTCTTGTACACGTACGCACGTGTGTGCGAGGCGTTGGCTCTAACTGAACCCGAGCGAGGCATTGGGCTCTAACTGAACCCGAGCGATTGCACTGCAGGCTACGTGTTACTGAACCCGAGCGATCGATCGATGGCTGTTAACTGAACCCGATCGAGCGATTCCTTGGCTACTGCTGCTAACTGAAGCCGACCGATGGGATGAACAGTGAGGGGGGGGGGGTTGGATGAACAGTGAGCGGTGGCGTTGCCTCTGGATGAACAGGACCCCATGGTGTGGTGCAGGGCTGGATGAACAGTAGATGGTGGAGGGGTGCCTGTGGAGGGGTCGATGAACAGGACCCCATGGTGTGGAGGGGAGGATGAACAGTAGGCGATGGAGGGGTGCCCGTGGAGGGGTGGTTGAACAGGACCCCGTGGTGTGGAGGGCTGGATGAACAGTAGACAGTGGAGGGGTGGTTGAACAGTAGCCAGTGGAGTAGCGTGCGGTGGAGGCTGGATGAACAGGAGCCCGTGGAGGCTGGAGGAGGTCGACGGTGGATGAACAGTAGCTCGTGGAGGCTGGAGGGGTCGACGGTGGAGATGAACAGTATTCCGTGGAGTTCCGTTTTGCGGTACGCCACACCCCTCCCGATGAACATGACCCCCGTTTTGACAGTAGCGCTCCAACACAAGTCCGTTTCCTCCGTTTTGCGGTACGCCACACCCCTCCCGATGAACAGGATCCTGTTTCGAACGTGGACGGTCGAACACAAGGCCGTTTCCTCCGTTCTGCGGTACGCCAGGCCTCGTTTCCATCGCCTGTTCCGTCCAAGCCCTCCCGATCAACACGACCACGCATTCTGTTGCCTCCCCATGAACACGACGCATTCCGTTGCCTCCTCATGAACACGACGACGATGCTGTTTCTCCGTTCTGACCCAGCCATGTCAACGAGCCCTCGCCATACGTATGCGCGAGTAGGCGTTCGAGACCCCGCCCGTATGTACACATACGTGGCTGTATTTTCTTTCTTGCACCCTGGCCGTTGTACGTACGTGTACATGCTATGTGCGCGTCTCTACTACGACACGTGCGCGCCTCTACTACGACACGTGCGCGCCTCTACATCGACCAGTATGTACGTACATGTTCGCGACCAGAATGACAACGCTACGTACGCTTCGACCAGGTGGGTCCCGATTGTCAGACACTTCCTTGCCTGCGAAGATGTAGCTGGTGGGTCCCAATAGTCAGGGGGCGAATCGTTTTTTTTTTGCTCGGACGCACTTCCTTGCGTGCGAAGATGTAGCTGGTGGGTCCCAACAGTCGGGAGGCCGGTTGGTCCCAGCAGTCAGGGGGGCGAATCGTTTTGGTTTTCTTTTTTTGTCCGGACGCACTTCCTTGCGTGCGAAGATGTAGCTGGTGGTCCCAGCAGTCAGGGGCAAATGTTTTTTTCGCGAAATACGATGACCCATCCGGTGGGTCCCCGCTGTCAGGTGGAGGAATAATTATTTTTCAAGTAATAAGGAGGCACTTCCTTGCTGCGCCCGTGGACCCAGCTGTCAGCCTCTCCACGTACAGTCCACGTCCGATGGAAGTCGTTCCTTGACCACATTGACCACGCCGCGCCAAGAGCACCAGGGCGGTGGACGACGGCGAGGCCTAGGAAGGGGGTGACAGGGAGCCGGGGAAGACTCGGCAACGGAAGCCCCTGCGCGCGTGTAGAGGAATACGAGGGTTCACTGGTTCGGCTGCGGTGTGAGGCTACCATCGCCGCAGAATAACAGGGGGTGTGGGTGAGTAGAGGGACGGCCTGGCTAGTGGTGGGAGTAGTACGGGGCGGTGAGGCCTCCGCGGCATCACAGCCGGCCACGGGAGGCAGGAGCACGCGACACGACCGGCGCTGCTTTGGGCGGCTGGAGCAAGAAGACCAGAGGTTGAAGAAGCACTATGACCGTTGGATGGACATCGTACAATCACTGCAGCTAGAATCGTTTATATTGACTAAGTTGACAAAGCCCTTGGTACGCGTCAACTTAGTAGGCCCACAACTCGGATTTGGCAGAGAACATATAGCCCATTTTCGATTTGTAAGAATGTACATCCCTTTTTTAATTCTAATGGAATTTACTACAGCCCATTTACAGTTTGTTAAAAGTACAGCCGAACTTCTAGCTAGGACAACGATTAATAATTTCAAACAACCGCTCAAAACAGAATTCAAAAAAAATTCCCACATTTTGATGGGATCCGAAATATTTTTATCCGAAATTTCTAGTCAGGTTAAATATAATTTCAAAATAAAGTTGTATTACGTTAAAATCCAACGAAATATTGCGCGCGCAACAAGTAATGAAATTAAAAATTTTAAATTCCAAAAATAATATTTTCAAACTAATTACGTGTTTGGTGCATAGTAATTGTCCAGTTATTATAATTACATCCTATTTATTATTTCTTAAAGTCCATTTTCTTGTTAAGCCTAATGCATACCTCCTAGGAAAGTTTGCAGCCCAGCGGGGCGGAGAATAACAAGTTGACCCGGATATTGTGTACAACTGTTGGTCCAGTTGCATTGCTGATGTTAAAAAAACTATTTTTTATACACACATTTAAAAAAATTTGTATAGATAAGGAACATTTTTTATACACACATTTAACAATTTTTAAATACATGATTAACACTTTTTAAAACGTATTTTTTAGTCAACAGTGGCCCCACAGCGAGCGGAGGAGGTCACAATACACATATTTTTTAAATACATGACTAACACTTTTTAAAACATATTTTTTAGTCAACAGTGGACCCACAACGAGCAGAGGAGGTCACAATACACATATTTTTTAAATACATGATTAACACTTTTGCGAAAAACAATTAGCCCACAGCGAGCCAATTAGCTCTAGTCGGCCCACAGTGGGCCGACAGGACCCAATCAGCTCACAGTGGGCCGACAGGGGCCAGTCGGCCAGTTGTAGGCCGACTGGAATCCAATCGGCCGGCTGTGGGCCGAGTAGGCCTAGTCGGCCTGCAGCGGGCCGACAGTGTATTATTTTTGAAAAAAATTTACCTAGCGTAATATTTATGAAAATTAATAAAAAATGTATTATTTAAAAAAATAGCGAAAAAAGACCTGTGTAGTATAGTACAACCTAACATGGTTACTCAGCCCACATTCAGCGACGCTGGAAAGGCCCAGACAAGGCTTCTGTACAACTTTTTGAAGTCACTGAGCTCAATCAATAACTTAAAAAAAATTTAGATTACAGTGGAACCTAATTAAAAGCTGTCACGAGCAAATAAATAATTCAACGGGTCCCTCTTGTGCGTGTGCGTGTGTGTGTGTGAGAGAGAGAGATAGAGATAGAGAGATAGAGATAGAGAGATAGAGAGAGAGAGACCTATCGGCCGATGCTCGTAAATACATCTTTCAGCCATATGCATTGCTGATGCTTAGTAAAAACTTATATAGTTGACACAATCATATAGAACATCATAGCACACTGAACTTGCATACAAAAGTTTCACGCAAGCGGCACAATCAGGATGGAAGTAGTGGATCTCTACGGGAAAGGCTATGTTGAAACCAACGAAGTCGTACATAACGGTTCATCATCTTTATCAATGACGGGGAAATATCTTGAATGTTGTGCAAAGAAAACAGACAGACAACACAATAAGTTCTGCTAGCACATTAAGTTGACGTACAGCCCTTTCTAAAAAAAGTTTAGGTACAAAATTAGAACAGGTCACAATCAAATGTACTGGCATATCAGTGCTTCACACCCATAGCTCGGATTTAACTAGTATCTGACAAGATTCAGTTGTTACCTCAAATTAGAGCGCATCCAGGCAGGCAGCCCTGCCTCTTCTCCCAAGGAAGCAGTAGCCTCCGCCGCGTGAAGGAGTAGGCCCTGTGCCATCCATCATTCCAAGCAACACGGGGCAAGTTTGACGTTGACTCCTGTAATGGACGTCGTCGATGGACCCTGGCACCAGCGGCGGCGGCAGGACTTCGATTGATGGATTGGCCACTTCTTCGACATGTACGAACACTCGATACAGGTACATCCCTAACATGGTCCGCAGCGGCCTTGGTGGCGATGAATAGTACAACCCCGATTCCTGCACCGGTATCTCAACACCAATCACCTTCGGTATGGTGGACGGCTTCTTCATCCTTGCCATAACCATCAGAGCCCAGCTGTCTGGAGGAACAAACATACTTACGAGCTCACCTCCAAGGTCGTTGATAAGCTCGTTTATGGACTCGCTGTTCCAAGCACGTCGAGGCATGCCGTGGAAGGTAAGCTTTGTTAAAAACTCAAGCTCAGAGGGCACCAAGCCCCATCCTGGGTGCCACCGATCAAAGCTCACCAGCGCGCCATCGCAGAACAAACGCCGGGAAGATTCGAACACACGACTGCAGTCGAAAGTTGTCCGGAACCTGACAAAGAAATCAGCCGGTGGCGGACAGACTTCGACAAGCAAGTCACTTATTTGGATGTCGTGCGCAATGCCAAGAGCTTTGACAAGGTCATCCGGCGAGATGGGAGGCCGGTCGCCGTTGATGGTTACCATCAGCACTTTGCCGGCAAACTGGTCGTCAAGCGCCACCATGCCACTGTTGAGCGACCGCACGCAGCGACCGAAGGCAAGGCGGACCTCAGGATCTCCGGCTCGGAGATCCGCGTTGACCGACGACATGATAGTGCTACAGGAGGGGGATTTGGGGGAACTAGAGTAGGAATCAAGATTCCAGAGGTGGGGGAGGGGCGGGAGACTGGGGATGAAAAGGTAGCATGAATTTCGAGCACGCGCCAATATGCTCTCGGCGTGCAAGCGCACGAAAACACCGGCGGCGCCCACATGTCGGCCTAAGAGTCCATATCCTTTCTTTTTTGGAGAGCCCGACCTTTTTTTCAGGATCTTTTGAGAGCCCGGCCTGAGAGTCATAATTGACCTGTTTGGCATTGCGTTACTACTCGGCCCATATTCAACGACACCTTACTGGCCCAAACAAGTGTACATCATTGAAAAGACACTGAGCTCAAATTATATAACTTGAAAAAAGGAGATACACTCTGAACACTAGAGAATGGTGATGCCCTCATTTAGCCCACTAGTAGTTCGAGACAATAAACAGTTCAAAACAACGATATAAACAACATTCAAACACTGACTAGTGACTACTACTGACATAAACATCAAGACATGATAGTTCATAAGAAGTCTTGCTACTCTCGTGATCCAGACGAGAATGACATTCTAAACAGAAGCAACTATTACATAGTAAGAGTGACATAGATGAGGATGACCAAATGACAAGGAATATGCATAACAAAAGAAAGAACTACCATCTAGAACCAGCATCAAAGACAACAAAGTCATTCGAAGAGATGATCCAACACCATCATAATTTGCAGCCCCGCTTCAGCGACTAGTGATTCGGAGACACCAGTACTCCACCCTTTCGATGCAACAGCCTAATTACCTATCAACCTGAAGGCTCGAACCACATCACTGCCTGTCGTAATTGAGACATCCAAGGATCAAAGTTAATCTGGATGCCTTTGTCATTCTCACCTTCTTTTGGCCGTAGGCTGTATCATTGATAATAAGGGGAGTTTGCTCCCGAACTCCTAGGGCTCGCCGTGTAGACACAGTTTTCCATAGCAAATAGAGCCTCTCTGCCATCAAGGTGCTTGCCAACTGTGATCTCCTGGTTAATCGGATAATTGAGTCCGAGAAACAGAGAGTGTGAACCAAGGCTGTTTACCCGCCTCCAACTAAAAAAATCCTAAAGGCCCCAACAAGTTGGTATCCTGCTCATAGACGTAACAACCACTGTCCGGATACTCACATATTACACAGTGCTTGTATACAGTGGGGTTTTTGCAATATAACTTTTCCGGCTCATGTGTCCGAATGATCATCAGTCTTTTGCCATCGTCTGATCGAGCTAGGAACCAGTTGTGCTTCCCTCTTTTTGGCAAAGGTGGTGTGATTACAAAGGGTAGTAACTGTAGGGACACTGCATCATATCAAAAAGGACAGGCATTGTTAATGTAAGATCAGCATTGATATGTCCCTGTTGGAACTGGGAGGAAAATATAGGGAAATATATACTGGGTTCGAAAATATAGAAGTGCCATGCATGGTTATACTCATGTTATCTCGCAATCGATTCTTCACAGGAAACTACCATGTCATGCATGTTATGTAATCATGTTCTGTCCTCACAAACAAATTCTTCAAGGTAACTAACAGACCATGCATTGTTATATACTCGTGTTCTGTGGGCAAAATTTTTGTGAGGATATTATTCTAGCCATTGATTGCTGAAGGGCGAATATAGGTATGTACACATGGTAAGCATTGCAGGATTTCACTACTTCCAAATATAGAGTTCTCCATATGCACAATTACTTCCCTAATGTATGGTTAGATGAAACCAACAGTGTGGTGCATGTTTCTACATCATGAAAATGAGGAAACTAACATGAGAGGAAACAACTTACACGCGCCGTCCCAGCAATACGTGGTGCCATCTGCTTTGTCGATCGCGTAGATGATGCCATTGTGTTCAATAGCATCACAGAAGTGTGTATCAGCTTTGGCGATGATCCACTGCGAGCCAAGTTGTCTCCAGCTAAAGAAGGCACCGGCGTAAAGATAGGCGAGTCCGTGGTCGAACAAGGCAATTAGCTTGAAGTCTACGTAATTCGCATGTCGTGTGGGCACTTGGCAGATTACAATCTTCTGCAAAACAAGGTCCATCCAACTGACGTAGTAATCTAGATGACTTGGACCGCGATGGTAATACTCTATATAATCCAACGGAGGAAGGATAATCTCATGGGAGGTATGGAAGTTCACGAGCACCAACTTTTTACCGTCTTCTCTGAAGGCAGCCATCTAGTGGGAGTTCATGCCGACCCAGTACATACCTGCCAAGAAGTTTCGGGCGATGGTGATCGGATCAATGTCGAGGGAAATGATATATGGCGACCCACTACATACCTGCAAAGAAGTTTCGGCTAATGGAGATCGGATTGAAGTCGAGGGGCATCATGCATGCCTCCATATCATGGTGAGCGAATCTCGCAAGACCAGATAGCAGCAAGCAGGGTGTCTTGAAAAGCTTAGGCCACGCTTCGACGATGGCCGTGTGCATGTCCCTCGAGCATGCAGCCAGTCGCAGGGCGCTCAACATATCCATACACAAACAATAGAGGTCGAGGATGTCACTGGGGAGATTGCTCCAATCGCGGCTCATATGGATGCTGTGCGGTTCGCGTTCGGCCATGGTGGAGTTTGGAAGGGGGCTTGATTTACGAGGGAGAAGGATGTCGGTGCTGGAGTGGCTAGCGATGGAATAGTTGTACTGGGGAGGCGAGTCAGGCGACGGTACACGGGGGCACAGTGAGATGGAGACGGAGAAGGAGATGGAGATGGAGTGGTGCTATGGGAGCGGAGAGGGAGACGAGGCGAGGCGCCAATGTGTTGTACAACGGCGGTGACAGACTGTACTATGCACAGGGTGAGGCTGACTTTGGTAACCCGAACACGCTGCCTGGACTAGTGTCAGGCGCAGGGTGTTGTCACTTCACTGTGAGGACCGGATGAATAGTATTTTGACCATCAAGTGTACCACAGTTGTACTACTACTACTACTACTACTACTACTACTACTACTACTACTACTACTAGTAGTAGTAGTAGTAGTAGTAGTAGTAGTAGTAGAGTAGTAGTAGTAGTAGTAGTAGTAGGTACATGAGTACTCCAGTATTGTATAGCGTAAATAGGTCTCCCATGCTAGCATGCCTGTTCACTTCATCCTTTAGGTATCATCCATATTGCGAGCAAAACCAAATTCTCGTTCATGCCCAATCAACGCTCTGCCGCGATGCATGCAGTTGTCGTTCTGGTGCATCAAGGACGGCATGCAGATCGTTCCACACTTGAGAAGAGGAAAAATGTAAAGGTAGAACGCGGCAGTAGAGGAAGAGAACGCTGGCTAACGAGGCTGGGAGGGGATCGAGCAGGAAGTCAATGCTCCACGCCAAAAGGTTTTGGGAAAACCTGATTTTCATGAGGTGACTTATACTCACCTAAATGGAGGGAGTATTCCTTAACTAGAGAATGTTGTGTCTCCCACTCACGTGCTCAAAAAAAACTATGACACATTCTTTTATCTGTTTGCATAGGTCCCACCTATCAGGAAGGATGGGCACGTACACGAACTGTTTGCATACCCTTTTCGTTTAGTCTACCTAGCCGTCTAATCAACTGCATGCACGCCACTTCTCCCATTTACTCCTTCTCCATTGGGAACCGATTCTCCTCGGCTTCTTCACCTCCCCTTCGTCTTCATTTGCGTCCAAACCCCACTGCGTTCACATTGTTTTAACCTCTTTAAATAATCATCTACTACTTCAGTTAGACTAGCCATCTAATCCTAGTTCTCCAAACCGTAGCCCTCCATTCCAGTGGTTCCAAATGGTGAACGAGATCGAGATGCAGGTTTTTAGCGTCCAACATGTCCTCGTCGATGGCTCGATGTGCATAGTTGCCACCGTCACCGTCCACCCAAGGGTTGTTCGGCAGTGGATCAACAATGTATCCAACTCCCTCAAAAAGGTAGAGACGAGGGTCATCGGTCTCAACGCAGAGTACACGGAGCGTGCCCCTGGGAAGATCCAGCGCGCCGCCATCCTTCAGATGTGCCTCGAAGATGATGTTTGGTGTACCACATCATACACTCGCCCTACATACCAGGTGAGCTTCACGATTTCTTGTCTCAGGAGGACGTATACTTCTGTGGGGCAGCCATCGAAGGGGACAAACAGAAGCTGGAGCCGTACAACCTTGATTTGAAAAGCATCGCTGACCTACACACTAGAATCAAAATTCCTGTAGAAGTTTGTGATAAACAGACACCATCCCTATTCGACGTAGAAAATTTTGTGCTCGGTACAAATCTTCAGAAGGGTGACGAGACGGTGGCATTAAGGTCGTCTAGATGGGAGAATTATCCCTTGACGTACGAGCGGATAAAATATGCTGCCCTCGATGCCCGTGTGAGTTTCAAGATAGCTGCAAGGTCCAAAGAGCTTGTTGCGAAGCCGTCTCCCACAGAGAATGAGAAGAAGAAGAATAAGAATAAGAAGAAGAAGAAGAAGAAGAAGAAGAAGAAGAAGAAGAAGAAGAAGAAGAAGAAGAAGAATAAGAATAAGAAGAAGAAGAAGAAGAAGAAGTAGAAAAGGCTGCACTAGCAGGAGGGCATTATGGATGGATGAACTATTTCCTCTCTTGTAAAAAAATTATCCCCTCTCGGTGTATATTGATATAGATGTACTATTTCGATGGTGTGCATGTCTTTGGAACAGAGTAGTAGCGTGGGTCCGCTTGACTATAAGGAACTATTTATCCACATATATAGCTTTCTCTGCTACTCCTTCCAGTGATCGGTATGCAGTGCATGTGTCCGTAGACATGACAACTTGTCCATGGAAGTTCAACTACGGCGACCATCACATTTCATCTCACGATTCCCACGACGCCTCTCCAACCCACGGCACCACGCCCCCCCGACGTGCGCCTCACCCCTCTCGGCCGCACCACCCCTCTGCCTTTGTGTGCATGACATGTGGGCCACCTAAAATGCGGCGAGCATCAAGTTTGTACCACAGCCACCCGCGATTCCCACGATGCCGCTCAAACCCATGAAACCACACGTCCCCCGACCTGCGGCTCACCCCACTTGGCCCCACTGCCCCTCTGCCTACGGGAGCATTACATGTGGACCAGTCACCTATCGGATCCACGTGTTATTGACTCAAAGGTAGGTGTAGTAAGGCCATGAAGCTCAGTACCGACGGCCCTGAGAGGGAAATGTAACTCCTGTGCCAGGGCTTGTGGTGCTCCCGCAGCATGAACTCATGCTAAACTCGAGATTTGTTTCTTTACTATACATGCATGCAACGATTTAATGGACATTGTAATCTCAACATGTGATGGGGAGCTCTAAATTTGAATTTGAAACTTATAAAATGAAAAGATTCAAAACAAATAAACTGGGAGAGAAGAAGTATATCGTAGGATGTGTCCCATACAAAATAAGTCCCCTGGTTTGTCACTGCGAAGATGCGGTTAGAAAGGAGCACAGCTTCTTCCGACTCGTACAACAACAAATCGGCCGCAGACGGCATGGTCCGCCTTTGACCGCCATGTGCAAGGTTCGTGCTTTCTTATTCAATCTCACTGTGGTTCCATCGTACCAATGCGGTGTCCCGTTGCATGGCTGATCCCAATGTTGGACAAAGGTTCTACGGGAACGGTGTCACTGTTGTAAATGTTGTGCAAATTGATGTTGGTACCCTCCCGTACATATGCAAGCCAATCTCCACGCGCACAGAGCCTAACCTGTGAAACAGTGGGTAGGGGGAGAATTAGGAAATGGACACAGAAGTAGTCTTTAGAATGCATTTACTACATGATCAAACTCATCTTACCTACTCATCGGAGGAAATCCGAGTGCCCCTCAACGTCGGCATCTCAAGGGGCGTCAACTTGCAACTATGGCCACGCCGCGCTGGAGAGACCCCCAAGGAAACATCCTCGTGCGTTCCACGGAACATCAAGATGCATTTGTATGAGTATTTTATCTTGCGAGAGAAAAGGATGAACGGGGGAAGGCCTCTAGAGATAGAGATGGACACTACTACTACCAATGTGCTGGCCCGTGCGTTGTAATGGATCCAAAGTAGTAGAATAATACTTGTTCACGTGCTTGAAATATAAACACTCTAGTTTTGATATACATGTCTCAGCAGACATGACAGCTTGTCCATGGAAGTTGAACCACGGCGACCATCACGTTTCTTGTTTCTACCACTGCCACACCCACACGCGATTCCCACGACGCCGCTCCAACCCACGACACGACGTCCCCCGATGTGGACATGGATCCTCTGACGTCGCTATCACTGCCTTGCCCTGCCTTTCCTTCGCTGACAGGTGGGACCCACGCTTATGGGTCCCACATGTCAGTGACAGAATGGTAGGATTGTTCGCGTCAGGGGATCCTCATCCCCCCGACATACCCCTCATCCCTCTCGGCCCCACCGCTCCTCTGCCTTTGTGTGCATGATATACTCCTAATATATTACTCCCTCCGTACCTAAATATTTGTCTTTTTTGTGATTTCAAATGGACTATCACATACGGATTATATAGACATATTCTAGTGTTTCTAGCAAGATTCCCGCGCGTTGCACGAAGTTGGTGGAAAAGGTAAGCACAACTTATAAATTGACGGATCGAGTACTAGTTACACTGATGTATATAATTAAGCAAAGGGATCGCACATGTCGGTATTGACTGGAACGAGAATGCAAGAACAGAATAAGAATTAAGGCCACGATGATGCGATCGCAGTGGTGGTTATAGAAGGCAAGAAGAAAGATGGATCCACGAACGTACGACCTCCTCCTCCTCAACTTAGTGCACCGGGCCACCGACCGGCGGCTAAGGAGCGGCGAATTTTGTGGCGAGGTCGAGGTTCTTCTCAGCAAAGGCATCCAAGGCTTCCAGCCGGTTGAGGAAGGCCAACCTCGTAGCGTCCTCACTAGCATTGTAGATACCTATGTACATGATTTGCTCGTACACGTGGATGTGTAGGTCGACGAATTCTTGCAGGGCGAGGCGCCTCGCGGCGAGCGCGACCTCCAGGTGGACATTCTTCATGGCGTCGGCGGGCAGTCGCAGAGCCACCATTGCTTGAAAGAGGTTCCGGCCATGGAGGCCGATTAGGGTGGCAGGCAATGAGGAGCCCGGGTGCGCAGGCTGGAGAAGTACGGCGATGTCGTCCGCGAGCTTCTTGATGACGGTGAACTTGTTGCTGGTGGCAACGATCATCTGGTCCAACTGAGAGTCGTAGTTGGCATCGACGGCGGCCATCCACCAGCCAGTCTCTAGCACCGTATGGAGACGATCCTCGGCGCCATGCCGCAGGCCGGTGTTGTGGACCATGTGGCGCAGCCGCTGGCCTCTCACGCGCATCGCCGCCATGGGTCTGGAGTGAGCTCTTTTGCGCTTAGTGTAGGTGCTTAGGCAAATGCTTAGGTGCGTACGATGTGGTAGATGCATTGGAATGGAGGGGCGCCTTTATATGAGGGCAATGAGGGCAAACTGCCTTGCATTCACATCGTGCAGCCTCTTTTCCTGGACCTCCTCCCATTACTTCCCTCATGCATTAATTGAGGAGGATGCATTGGCCGTTCAACATATCGGGAACCGCTACTCCCTCCCTCGTCTGCATTAAAGCTGTATCGGGAACTGCGCTGCCCGCTTTCAAATCGAATACTCCCTCCGTCTAGGTGAGTATTAAGTCATCTTATGAAAACCAAATAGTAAATACATAGGTGTGGTGCATTAACTCTCACGTTGTTTCTTAGGCTAGCCATAGTGGGAGTAACTTAGGTAGTAACTTAACACATCCCAAGACAATTTTGCTTATGTGGCAACTATTTAATGAGGAAAGAGGTGCTTGTGGTAACATAATATGTTACTGTAACATAGCGCTTTAGTCGCCTCGACAGAGACGCGAGAAGACGAGGGAGTAGGCTGCTGCAAACGTAGGGCTGTGTGATTTGACAGCGAGTTACTGCTGGACAGGTGGGGCCCCGTGATTTGACTTGCCATTATCATTTTAACTGCGGCACTACGACCGGCGTGAGTCTTCCAGATTCCTGACCACCTCCATACAGGTGCCTCTCCCAATGCTCCACCATGTAGTAGAGGCTGTCTCTTGCATGAGAGCCCACTTCTCCACTATTTCCTTGCCTCTATTTCCTCCACATATGCAAAAATGCCATGTAAAGCGCACTATTGTACTTACTTTTACTTGCTCCTACAGGTGCTTAAGCTTGCCACATAGGCATAAAGTCTGATGTGGCAAGTTATTCAAGAAGAGAGGGACTAGTTTGGTGACCCAAGGAAGAAACGGTGCTGAGCGCGTGTACCTATGTGAAAAGACAATTTTGAGTCTATAGCTAATTAAATGAAGCAAACTTAGCAACACTATTTCATTGGAAGAGGTCACTCCTTGGCAAATGCAATAAATACTAGTACTCCCTGTGTCCCATAATATAAGAACGTTTTTGGCACTACACTAGTGTGAAAAACGTTCTTATATTATGGGACGGAGGGAGTACGAAGAAAGAGATAGAGAGGAGTAAAAAAATACACTTATAGCCAACCTTGTTGTAGTATGAGTGACTAAGTGATGACTATGTATAACATGCCAAACATCAGATAGCCTAATGCACCGTGTTAAATCTCCGAGGGCGCGACCGCACGAGCGACGCGACGGTCGTGGTAGGCGCGACCACGATACAGGCTGCTGGCAGCCCTTGGATTTGAGATCAAACGGTCGCATGCTAAGTTGCTGAAAATTTGTAGAATAACCCTCTAGGATAGGATATTCACCCATAGGTCTAGAATCACGCCATGCAACCGTTCGATCTCAGATCCAAGGGCTCTCGGAAGCCCGTATCATGGGAGAATGGAAAGCCACTACCCTGCCATTCGCACGCTGGTAGTTCGCTCCTACTCGTCCCTGCACGTCCTTCAATACTACGGCGGTTCGCTCCTAGTCGTCCCGTCCATTCACATTACGACAGTTCCACTAATTCTAACCCTCCTCCCAAATCCATGGCGCCCCAAATCTCCAGGATCGGCGGTGAGTACAAGGTTAGAACCATCACCGGTGATGAGTTCGATGTCATCTACACCCGTTCTTCCGTGATGGTGAAAGGATGCCTTTCTCGCTTCAGAGGCATGTTCGAAAACTCAAATGATGAGTGGGTCGCTGGGCTAGATGTTGAGTACACCACAGTCCTGGGACGAGAGAAGGATCTAAAGGCCGAAGAGAGGAAGAAGCCCGCCGTGATCCAGGTTTGCGTGCATGACTTATGCTTGATCTACGACATATACCATGCCGACGTTGAGTGCCAGGATTTTAAGGACTTCCTCGGGAGCAACCTAGTCAAATTCGTTACTGTAGACTTTGGTAACGACAAGCAAATCCTGGGTCGGATAGGCCTCGTTGTAGGCAACCCCTTCAACCTCTAGAAGAATCGGCTGGTGCCCTCTCGTCAGCCTTCAATGCTGACCCTAGCAGGAGCCATGGTTCATCCTTCGTAGGGTAAACTGGTGAAACCTCCATACACGTTTCATCGTCATGCATGGCAGCAGAATGTACTAGATATAGTCCACATCCAGTACGCTGCAATGGATGGCTACCTTTGCTTCAATATCTACAAGGGTTGGATGAAGAGCAACAGCCAAGTGTGCGGTTCAAGCAAAGAAGTATCGGCCAAGAGGAAGAGGGACAAGGACGAAGTCGAGGACGTGGACGAGGACTCCGAGTAAGGTGGCAGTGTCGTTGCTCATGGTGGTTCTAATGCAGTGTCTATCAGAATAGTTGCAAAGTTTAATTTCAGGTCTGCTTAATTTAATTTGAGGGGTGTGTTGTGCTGAGCCCCCAGCAGAACTATGTTATGTTTCTTCTTGTTACTTTAACTCTTCAGTACGTACATAGAAGTATTTCTTACATTTCATCTTTTAGTCGGTACAGTACTACCACTCGTTTCTTCACATTATATACATACAATATATATGGCCAACATCATGTAGCCAACAGTTTAGTTGTCAAAGAATTTCAGGGTGCCTAGTTTTGTCAAAGAATTCCAGGGTGCTTAGTTTTATTTGAGGGGTGGGTTGTGCACTTGTGCTGGACACCATTATTGTGACAAGCCTTTTTAATAGTACTATATGCATAATTTGGCGACGAGCGCTCTCTATATGTACCACCTTTTTTTTAATTTCAAGTTTTGCTCCATGGCGCAATCCATCGATACTACTACTTTACAAGAGTGGAGTATATACATTTTTTAAAAGGCTAGAGGGCGGGCAGTCTAGCTCGGTCGGTTTCACGAGAGGCGAGGGCCTTTGTGATTTGACGGCTCATTACTGCTGTCAAATCCAATAGTACTGCGCCGCCCGCTGCACACCCGGCGCCTCCATTAAACCCCTCCGTTAAACCCGCATGCAAACCGAGAATCCTACTCCGGCCACACGTCCATTTATGAGCGGGCCGAAATTAAACGCAACACCGGCCGAGCTCCTCCCGTCCGCCCTTAGTTTCAACGAGGCCAGACGCCGGCCAAGCTCCTACTGTCCGCCCTCTATTTACACGAGGCCAGACAGACAGCGGGCAAGAATCGCACCCCTCCGCCGCTCCCCCATCTCCTCCTTCACCATTTTCTCCACTCCTCCGATGGCTTCCGATGAGCCGTTCTCCAGCATATTACCCTGTTGGGTGGCCCGCCGAGCCCTCTCGATACGGGCGAGGCCACTCCGTGCTTCACCAACCTCGCTTGGCCCGACGGAGCCAGATGCCGCCCCAAGTAGGCACGTGGTTCAGCAACTCGCCGCTCCAGTTCAGCTCGATGAGGAGTGGCGAGCGCCGGCACGGCGGCGAGCACGCCTGTACGGGCGCCGTCGATGCCGCGTCGTACCGCGCCACCAGTGTCTGCGGTGGCCGCGCCTCCTGTGTCTGTGGGCGCGCATCCCGTGCCTGCGGTAGCGCCATGCAGGCAGAGACAGAAGCCGGGTGCGTGGAGTGCGACGAGTCGGTGGCCAGCTTCTCCGTGTCCGCCGCCATCATCGAGGAGAAGTAGAACACGGGAGGCCGCCGCCACTTGGGACCCATGAAGGCCACCGCCGAGGCGACGGTCGCGGATTCAGGTGGTTTCTTTGTTGCTTTGTCTCTTCCGAGGACCTTCGTCGACCCCGCAAGTGTCTGACGAACATGAGGAAGACAAGGGATCCGCGGGCGGCCATTTAGATTATGTACTCCCTCTCCAGCTGGCGGGGAATTTTTGTTCTAAGAATGGATAAATTGTATGTATCTATAACTAAAATAACTCTAGATACATCCATTTCTAGGACAAGTATTTCCGGACGGAGGGAGTATTAATTATACAAGAGAGCCGGATTGGCACCTCTTAGTTCATGTAAATGTAATGTAATCCATGATTTTTATATGAAGATCCGGCTTTTTTATACGAAATCCTTCATGCTTATATGAAATCAGTCCGTGTTTGCACGAATTTCATCTGGTTGGTTAGAGTTGTAAAAATGTATGCGCTGGCGTTTGATGTCGTCCTCCGCTTAAGGAAGCGGGAGGAAATTTGCCGGCTGCCGTTGGAGATGCTCTTTATGCTGGAAATAATAGAGTGACATCCAATCCATTTGAGCTAATTGCCTGTATGATTGTCCCTCTATAAAAAGTTAATTGCATGCACAATATACACGTGACTTGCAGGGTGGCTACAACTTCATACAGAAGGTTAAAAAGAAACAAGTCCATCCTTAATCTTGTATTCTAAGTACTCTGTGGGTTCCACTGTCAGTACAGTGGCGAAAGAAGTATATATCAAATAAGTAGAGTAATATATAATATAAAAATATAAAGTTAAAAGACAGAATACGAATTCATGTCATCGCGCTGGGAGCATCCGGCGCTAACCAGCCCAGCACATTTTTGTTGTAGACCATGCTGGAGATATATCTCCATGTCTACTCTTATATATACTCCATTCGTTCCTAAATATTTGTCTTCTTCAGATTTCAAATGGACTACCACATACGGATGTGTATGTAGACATATTTTAGAGTGTAGGTTCACTCATTTTGCTCCATATGTCTTTTCAGGAAGGGGTCAGATTTGTCCTTGATTTATTTATGAGGTATCCAGATGGCACTGCACCGCCAAGAAAAGAGGGTAACATCAAAATTATGGACTACTTTTTTGAGTATGTTGGTAAGGTCCGGTCATAGTCACTTGTTGAAATCTCTAAAGAGACAAATACTCCCTCCGTCCGGAAATACTTGTCATCAAAATGGATAAAAGGAAATGTATCTAGACGTATTTTAGTTTTAGATACATCTCTTTTTATCCATTTTGATGACTAGTATTTTCGGACGGAGGGAGTAGAAAAAGAGTTGGTGATGATGGTGTGCGTGCCATCCTGCAATATAGGCCGTCGGATTTATATCTAACGGATAGGAAAGAAACTATGGCAATTTTGCAAAAATATACCCACACGTCTCTCCACATTCGCAAATAAGGCCTTCCCTCGTTCAACCTTTTCTCTCACAAGATAAACTACTCATACAAATGCATCTTGATGTTCCGTGCAACGCACGGGCAGCTAGCTAATTTCTTTTGAAATAGTTGCTGCGATAATTGGGTTGAAGTGATATATTTTATGTCTGCCCCGAATGACTTCAGATTCACTAGTAGTAACAAAGAAAAGGTTGCCTTGTTAATTAACAGAAAACAGGGTGAAAACTATCACATGAGGCCGGTAAAAACAAGGCACACTGGGTTCAGCGTCATCGTCACTACAGCTGTGCGCGTGCGAGAAGTCTACATATCGAGGGGGCTACCGAGCGAGGCACCGAGACACAATGTTTGAGAGAGAAACCAATTGACAGATTATGATCAGATCGAGTTGTCACCCTTCTGCTGTCATTGTTGGGGGGGGAGAGAAAGACGTATTGAGAGTGTGTGCGGTAGACACAGAGGCACAACTAGCGAGTGTGTGTGTGTTTGAAAGAGGAGTAGATAGATTATTATCAAGATCGATGTGCCACCCTACTCCTTCGGTGCCGGGTAGTGTGTGTGTATGTTTGAGAGAGAAGCCAGTCGATAGATTAGTATCAAGATCGAGGTGTCACCCTACTCCTTCGGTGTTGGGAAGTGTGGGTGTGTGTGGGGGGGGGGGGCAGTGACACTCACATATCTCTACTCTTATAAAAAACAGAGTTGGTGATGATGGTGTTCCTGCCATCCTGCAATATAGGCCATCCGATTTATATCCGATGGACAGGAAGGAAACTATGCCAATTTTGCAAAAAGATACCCACACCCCTCTCCGCATTTGCAAATAAGGCATTCCCTCGTTCATCCTTTTCTCCCACAAGATAAACTTCTCATACAAATGCATCTTGATGTTCCGTGCAACGCATGGGCATCTTGCTAGTAGGGAGAAGGAGTTTGTGTGACACATATCTAGCTATATTAAGGGATAGGTAGATAGCATATGTGTGAGAGACATTAGTGGCTGTGGGTGGGCGGAATTAAAGGGGTGGGCGTGTTAGACATAGAGAGCGTGTGTGTTTCTATGTAAGAGACTTGTAGGATGGGGTAGAAAGACTAATTTAACCCTGACGGAGGGAGAGAAATACACGAAGTGCACGTGTGTGATTCCGATGCCCACAGGGAAATGAGATATGTATGCGTGTGAGAGAGATTGCACAATTCATTGACGTATCACTATCTAGCGATCGTGGACGTGCATCGCTTGAACATAAGTCAATATCTACTTCGTATCGTGACCAAAGGTACAATATCGATTCAACGCTACAAAGATTGGACACTCACATATCACATTTTTTCTATTTAAATAAGTGTTTTTAGTTGTGCATGCCAAAGTTACAGTGATGTTTCTTCAAACAACCGATGTAGCTATCATGAACATGCACCATTGTTACTCTTTCATTCAAATTCATTAGTCTTGGATGATTTAAGTTTCTATTTTGAAGTAATATATGTAATATTCATATATGAATTCAACGGGTACACAATTTATGAAATGGAGGCTATGTAATCATATGAGGTAACACTTTTAAGTAGCTGACTACAATATCCATTTCTTTTTGTGCGCCTCTACACTAACATGTCAATGCATTATGTTTAAAGTAAATAACCAATGGCACTAAATTATCTATTTACACGAGAAATACATAGGCTGATTGTTTGATCCCTTTTTTTGTGAGCGCGCCACTACACCCGTACGATTGGCCGCGCCCGTGTGAACATCCAAGTTATCGGCGCATCATCCCGAGTTATTGTCTTTTTTCTAGGGTGGACTTCACACCAGTTATTAACTGCTCACGCGTGCCCCGTGTACATAGACTGACATGACCTTCCCGCTAGCCCGGTCCAAAATTAGTTGAAACTGGATACGAACGATCCGGCGGGCGGCAAAATCTCCCGCCTCCTTCCAAAATTTCCGCCACCTTAGTCTTTAGCATGCGAAATCCCCCTTTTGTCCTTCGTGCACGGAGACCAACAGTTACAATACCGCCCTCATCTACATGATAGGTCGGGGCTGCTTTGGTAACATCCGGTTCCCCCACTACACGGCACCCCCATTTCCTCCCCCCCTCCCGCAAAAATGACTAACTACACGGCACGCCGTCCGTACTTCATCCCCCTTTCTCCCCTCCCCTCTCGAAACCCTAGACTGCTCATCCACCGGCGTACCATAGCCCATTCACTGGCAGCGGCGTCCACCTCGTCGGATCTGCTTCTGCGGCCGCATCTACCCCTCCCACCTCCCCTAGAAACAAGTAGATTGCTCATCCACCACTGTACCACAGCCCATTCAGTGCCGGCCTTGTCCACGTCGCCGGATCTGCTTCACTGGTACTCTCGTCAACCGCCGCGCATCTGCAGCGGCTCATTCGTACTCCCCATCGGAGATGCTTCGTCCACACCCCCCGGAGCCGCCCCACCGACGCCCCCATCGACGGCCTCTAATCCTCTTCGCCGACACCTTCCTCAACCCTACCGGAGCCGCTTCGCCGACACCTTCCTCAACCCTACCGGAGTAGCTTCGCCTATACCATTCTCAACCCTACCGGGGCTGCTTTGCCAACTCACAAGTCCACAGCCTCAGATCCGCTTCCTCGCACCCTCATCCAACCTATCGGAGCAACTTCTAACGCCCCATCCACGGCCGCAGATCCGCATCGTCGACACCACCCTTAACCCAACCACCGGAGCAGCTTCTGATGCCCCGTCCACGGCCGCAGATCCGCATCGTCGACACCATCCTTAACCCAACCACCGGAGCAGCTTCACCTACGCTCTCGTCCACGGCCATAGATCCGCTTCGCCAACACCGTAGTCCACCCTACCGGAGCCGCTCCACAAACACCCTACTCGACGGTTCTAGATCTCCTTACCGGACCCCGACAGCCAGCGCAACATCATCACCCTCGACGTTTCTAACCTGATTCCCACAGTCTGGAGAGATGCCAAGCACCCACCATGGCCTAGGTACTTGTCACCTTTAAACCCGTCCAGCATCACCTGCCCGATGTACTTCAAATATACTAACCAATCGCTGTTACCTGTTATGCAGCTGGCAAAAACTACAAGGACAATGCTTCTTCTGGATCTAACAGCCTGGCCAACCAAGATCCTGGACTGAGGCATTGCTATGATCTTGTAAGCGCGTCTCTCTCTTGTATTGTTCTGTGCCTGCCAGCGTGCTTTGCTAGGATTTTCGACCAGTAATCCCTTTGTGCAGACAATGATTTCTACTACTGGCTGCTAAATTAGATATGTAGATGTCATACATGATACTACCTCGTACCTCCGTTCCTAAATATAAGTCTTTCTAGAGATTTCACTATAGGCTACATACGGAGCAAAATGAGTGAATCTACACTCGAAAATGCATCTATATACATCTGTATGTGGTCCATACTGGAATCTCTACAAAGACATATATTTAGGAACAGGGGCAGTACATTACACAAAATCGTAGGTGGCATGTAGGAATTCCAGTGCACTACATTAGGCTCCCTTAGAGTGCCTGCTAGTCCAGCATACAGAGTCATGGCTAGTTTATGGTACGCACACAATCGTTAATTGGTGGTTTAAATATGCGCAAGGGATATGCAATGTAGTATCATGTAGAGATGTCTGAAATTAGCCGTGTCAACTTGCAGATAGGGTTACACAATGAAAAAGTACAAGATGTATGTGGCAATTTCATGGAACATCGCAAAAAAGGAGAGGCAGCGGTGAGCCTATACAGTGTGCTATGGTACGTCACTCCTCCATTGCAATCATCATGACATGTTATTTGTATGCCAGTTCTATTAGCCAAGTTTCTTAGGGACAGTTATTATGAGTTATCCTAAGAAAATAAGCACCTGTGAATATAAGTTCCATGTAATAAGCCAACCAGTTCTTTTCATTGCGTTTTCAGCTTATCTTTGGTATGATCAGTGGAAAGTCTAGATTGCATTATATTTTTTTCATTTTGCTGCCCATATGGAAATTAATTTGACTTGCAAACATCACAAATTGAACCCAATGCAGTAATTAATATGATAGGAAAACAGACCATCACTATTTGCTCAAAATGCAAATACAAAGATACCATCTACTTGGCACAATCTACTTTGGTCAATGTTTTCCATAGAGATCCCATTGCCTAATTTAAACGAAGAACGCATGACCCACATTTAAATGAAGAACAATTATTTATTGAAATTCGATGGTCCAAGTGGCTGGTTATTATCGTATAGCAGCACCACCTGAAAGCATCATATAGCAGCAGCAGCTCATAGCAACTCATCATACAGCAGCAGCAGTCTGCAATTCATCATATACCAGCAGCAGCTCATAGCAATTCATCATATAGCAGCAGCAGGAGCAGCTCATAGCAATTCATCATATAGCAGCAGCAGGAGCAGCTCATAGCAATTCATCATATAGCAGCAGCAGGAGCAGCTTGTAGCAACTCATCATATAGCAGCAGCAGGAGCAGCTTGTAGCAACTCATCATATAGCAGCGGCAACTCATAGCAATTCATCATATAGCAGCAGCAGCTCATAGCAACTCATCATACATCAGTAGTAGCTCATAGCAATTCATCATATAGCAGCAGCAGGAGCAGCTCATAGCAATGCATCATATAGCAGCAGTAGAAGCAGCTCATATCAATTCATCGTATAGTGGATCAGAATGAAAACTTGGCAAAAAATCAGAGGAGATCCTCACCTTGTTGGATGAGCTCATCCTTCAAAAGCACCTCAAGGCCATGGCCTGGGAGGTGGGGAGGGGGAATAAGGTGCCTTCTGCCGTAGTGTGGCATCAGCCGTAGTTATGTAGCGCCCGCTGGAGTAGTGCGTCGGACGAACCACAGTGGAGCAGCTGCTGGAGACCATGAGAATGAGGGGTGACGCCAGAGGGAGGAGAAGCCAGGGAGATTTGCCCCTACCCGCCGGCCATGTAGCCTAGCTGGACATAGCATCGTCGAGGACAAGGCCAGATGGGACCAGTGGCGACGGCTCGCTGGAGGAACCCTAGTGCTGCAGGCAGGGGATCGAGGTAGAGGGAAAGGGGAGAGGAGATGCAAGCGGGCAGGGCAATGAATGCTTGCGTGTTTGTTTTTACTTGAGGGTCAGGTGTGACACGGGCGTCAGCAGTTGCATTTTGAGTGTAATATAGGCAGACAACAGAGTCATTTCACTATTCCCCTTCCCTTTCATTTTTAGTGAGGTTCTACCCGAAACACCCCCCTCTAAAGCGAAATTAGTTAAGCCCAAGCCCATAACTCAAAAATGACTTCTTTACATCTTTTATGGCTTATTTTGACAATATGCCCTGAAAAGGCGGAATCGAACTGGCCCTTAACCTGCAATTTAATTGTGCATGCAATGATGAATCACTCCTGCCTGCTATCTATACATTTAGGCATCATCATACATGGTATAACCTAATACATGTGCATTCCATTGTAGAATCTGGAATATGCAATGTTTATGTTAGTTCATATGTTGCACATGATGTTTAAATGCCCCTTAAATCTAGTCAGTCAAGTGATGGTCTTTAAGCCTCCTTCTTTGCTTCTTTTGTTGATATGTAAGATTTGCTCACACTTCTTTTCAATTGCTTGTTTGCATCAGCCAACCATACTAGGACTGTTTGCTTTGATTACTTGCTGTTCTTGACCTAACACTCTAACAGAGCTTGTCAACGATTTAAACACTAAGGGCTGCTGTAGTGGGGCCTTGTCTAACTCATATGTGACATAAAGGTTTGGCTGTACACTACATTAGGCTCTCCAAGAGTACCTGGAGATCCATTTCAAAGGTATGCCTAGCTTTTACATAGTGCAGACATAGTAAATGTTCATTTCATTGTGTGCAAGTGCAAGAGATGCGACATGTTTCATTATGTGGTGTTGTTTTGTTATAATCTCATCCTTTTGTGTTCACAGACTGGAAAGTATGCATATTTATCTTCCAAGGAGACGAGTAACTAGTTTGTGTCACCTTGCAGAGGGGGTGCAATAAAGATAAGATTGAGGATTTCCAAGTACAAGATGTTAGGAAGGAGCCTTGCAAGAGAAGTAGGAGCTGCGCTGAGCCTCTTCAACCTGCCAAGGTAAGTCACTGTATGCAACTCAACAGTTCAATTCCTTGTTTGTTTCAGGCATAGTTAATTTTCTCTTTTCAATTGCTTTATTTGTCCTTAGTTAATGAGATGCCCAAATAATCATGCCTGATGTTCGGTACTTGTATCACTATTATTTGACATAATTAAAGGCCTTACCATTTAATTACTCTACCGAAGTGTGCCTGAAGCTTTGAAGTCTATTAACCAACTATTATTGCATGAGGCTCACAATCTAGTTCATACTACGCTAATGATTGCATAGTTTTGCCTGCTGTAGTATGTTTGTATGAAACCCTCTGCTGTTCATTATGCTCCCTAAGACTTTAATTGAGGCACAGAATGGCCAACTGCTTGCTTACCTATACGCAATGTGCTGTCTAAATTTGTAACTTGCCTGTGTCTTCGATTGGGCCCCAACATCATGCTCCTCTGGTGAGCTAAGATGGATTTTTGTATGCAGGCTGCACAGACTATCTTTTTTATAATTTCTAAAATATCACCTGCTTAAGCTTCATGACGTGTAACATTTTTTTAAAGTGACATGTAACAATATTGTTAGTCCTGTTTTGCCATGTAGTACAAAATAGTGTCTTGTTCGCTTCACTGTTGTAACTATATATTTGCCCTAGTCATGTGTACTTACAGAAACATTTTAGGATGAAGTGACATCAACACAAAGATCTGCGAGCAGTGCGACATGGCCGTTACCGAATGATTATGGATTGGAATTAGAATGTGTTGATGTTCTCGAGCATCAACTAGAGGTGGCAAGACAACGTGTACATGATTGTCAACGTATAATCAACAAGTTGAGACTGGACATGCATGTATTAGATGCAGGAGTCAAAAAATGAAACAAGACACTGAGGTAACCATGAAGGAATTGGAGATTTTGCAGACTGAAATTTGTGCTATATGAATCTGGGCAATCCTATTTTCTGAAGAGATTATAGTTCAAATGGAGTTAAGTTGATGCGCGTCTATGATGTATGAGCTGTATTTGTCCAGTGTATGTAATTTGTTATTTGTGTATCTTTATTGTCACCTGTGCCGAACGATAATGCCCAGTGGGTATAATCGGCTGTAATTTCTTTATTGTATAGTGCAGGATTATTCTACCTTTCTATGCCTTGATCTCTTTGTTGTAATAGTGTAGTCTTTTTAGAGGTGATAGTATTGAGTAGGATAATTCTTTGAATATGCTATATTGTTCAAACGGGGGCCAATACGCCCGACCATGGCCCTTCACGGGCAGTCGGATCCATGGGCCTTCTACGTCTCGTAGGATCCATGGGCCTTGTACGTCTCGTAGGATCCATGGGATGCCGGCTCATTTATGGGTCTTGTACGGGCCTTTAATGGGCCGTAGACGGGCCTTTAATAGAAATCATACGTTTTATGGGCTGATCATAATGGGCCGTTAATAGGTCGTATTTGGTGATGTTATGAAATGGCCCAACAGACTAACGGTCCACAAAAGGGCCGACTGTAACGATGGGCTGAATTTGGCCCACAAGCAGAAAATGACAGTAACGGGCCGTAAGTAACCGAATGCTGCAAATGAGCCCAAGAATAAATGGGCCCTCAGAAGGCTGAAAATTAACTTGGGCTGGAAACGGCCCAACGGAATAACGGGACGTTAATGGGTATAAAGTGATACACTGTTCATTACGGGCCAGTTTCACCATGGGCTGTTATTGGGTGTAAAGTAATACACTGTTCATTACGGGCCAATTTCAGCACGGGCCGCTAATGGGCCAAGAGTTACAAAGGGCCTCATATGGGCCGAAAGACGTCATGGGATATACATGTCAGGACCCCGATTCCAAGTCACATCGATCTAGCCGGTAACACCTCATATCACTTTGCGGCCTCACGCACGGTATTCCCACGGGTATCGCCTTACCGTGGCCCGGGACCGTTTACGCCTTTTGGCTCACGTATATGATAGTGTCGCTAGCATCCATATGACAGCGAACCCGGGCCGACATGGCTAGTCGTGAACCCAAAGCGGCACTAACCTATGGGGACAGGCATACATGAATCACATCGAGCGTGTTGATCAGCAGCGTGTGAATCCGGGCTGTAGCACTGGGCTAACAAGACTCCGGGAACCCGGGCTGTAGCAGGCTAGGCAGGACTCCGGATGTCACCGCGTGACATTTCCCCGAAGGAACAGACACAGGAACGAAGTGAAACACATGCTGGACAGTCAAGTGTCCTGAGCAGTAGTGCTGGGCTAACAGGACTCCGGTGAACCGGGCTGTAGCGGACTACTATGGCTCATGGAAGCATTAGACTACATTTCCCCATAAGAGAGGCTGCCAAGGATAAACAACTAGATTGTCGGATCCCACACATACCAAGCATTTCAATCATACACACAATATGCTTGATATGTGTAAATACAACATGGCATCACAACATAACTCTACAACTCAAGTATTTATTCATTAGGCTCCGAGGAGCGAGATATTACAAACATGGGTCTCATGACCCAACAATCATAGCATACAATTCAAGCACATGTGGAAGCTTAACATGTCTGAGTACAGACATCTACAAATGGAAAAGGCTAAGAAGCCTGACTATCTACCAGATCCTGCCGAGGGCACAAGATTGTAGCTGAGGTATCAAGCTAACTTCGAAGTCCACGCGAAACTACTAGCGAGACTGGAGTCTCTCTGCAAAACATAAATTAAGCAAACGTGAGTACAAAGTACTCAGCAAGACTTACATCAGAACTAGCTACATATGCATCGGTATCAACAAAGGGGGGATGGTGGAGTTTAACTGCAGCAAGCCAGCTTTGACTCGGTGGCTATCTTAAACTACGACTGCAAGTAACTCTTTTGAGGTGGCGCACACGAGTCCACATATTCGCTATATCAATACACCATTATGGATCCGCTCCCGTCTCCCTACGAGAACGCCATCCATAGCACTCACGCTTATCTTGCGCATTTTAGAGTATCCACTTTCACTTGTCTATGAACTATTATAGGTAACCTAGAAGTCCTTTACCGCGGACACGGCTATTCGAATAGATCATTTATAACCCTGCAGGGGTGTACTTCGTCACACATGTTTCCACCACTTAGCGTCTGCACATGACATGTGCTCGGCAGACTTTAAGCGAAAGCCGACGTGGGTGTAGACCACGACCTGACTAACCACACAAGTCTCTAGTCCAGGTTTATCGCCTATTTGGGTTCCATCTGCAAGGAAATCCGGCCAGGGTGTCCTCAATGGCCCCAAACGATGTGTACAGGGTCCCGAGACGCCAAACGGGCGCCCGGCATACCCGGCCACAGTGTATCTACCGCATCATAGCCCACCCCCAGGGTCAGCGCTACGCACGGCCGTCAACACATAACCTACAAACACCAGAAACTAGTTGCAACTCCTGGACAAAGGACGAGAGGGGTCAACAAGTCGAGCGGGGTCATATTTCAAGGCCCAATGTGTGGTGGTAGCTGTTTCATGGATCACAAACACAGAACTCAGTTCCTGAGGAAGGTTTTAGTGAGACAACCCACCATGTACTCCTACATGGCCTCTCACCGCTACCTTTACCAAATCGTGTTCACACACTTAGCTCACACACCGTAGGACATGTTTACACACTTACGATTCATCCCCGATGAATCAGACCTGACGCAACTCTATGCAATAGCAGGCATGACAAACAAGCATGAATGAGTAGGCACATCAGGGCTCAAACAACTCCTACTCATGCTAGTGGGTTTCATCTATTTACTGTGGCAATGACAGGTCATGCAGAGGATAAGGGGTTCAACTACCGCAACAAGTAACAGATGAATCGTTGTTGTCCTAATGCGGTAAAAGAGAGCAGGAGCGAGAGACTGGGGTTGTATCTGAATGAACAAGGGGGGTTTTTCTTGCCTGGCACTTCTGAAGATAACATTGAGTCTTCATCAGTGTCAACGATCACAGCGTCGGAGCAGCGTCTACCGAGAGGGGACGGTTACCGGCAAACAGGGAAGGACACAATCAATGCCATGCAACAATATGATGCATGAATGTGACATGGCAATATGCTATTGATTGGCCTAATGCAACTAGCAACAAGTTAAATGGAGTTGGTTTGAACACTAGGTTCAAATTCAAACTCCATATGTGCTTTATTAAATGCCATTTATTTGTTTTGTCCACAACGGGGGACAAACATTGTTCAAACATGCATGAAAATGCAATAAACAGATTCCTTGAATTTTTCTGATAATTTTTCATATATAAATTATTTCATTCTGAGTTATAGACTATTTTCTATGATTTTTAGAAGTTTTAGGCATTTTCTGAAATAAATAAATCATTTAGATTTATTTAAAATTGAGAAAAGGTTTTACTCCATCAGCATGACGTAAGAGTGACGTCATCAGGTCAACTGTGGCTGGCCAGGTCAAACCTGACCAGGGGGACCCACTGGTCAGTAGTTAGTTAACTAACTAAAGTTAGTTTGTGTTAAACTAATACTAATCCTAGTTTAGTTAGTGGCCTGGGGCCCACATGTCAGTGAGTCAGCGGAAAGTCAATCCCCGTTCAAGCTAGGTCAAACCCGCCGGACCAGGTCAACGGCTCGTCGCCGGCGACGACAGAGACGGCGGAGGGCTTCGGGAATCGCCCACAGGCGACCAAATCGACCGCGGTTTGGTCCTACGCGTAGCTGGGGCTCGCGCACATCTAGTGGGGCAAGTGGGAGAAGCTGGGGTGGAGCGAGCTCGCCGGAATCGAGCTCGTGGCGGCGGCCGGAGTACGGCCAACGGTGGTTTGCGTGTTCGGGGCATGTCCGGAGCTGTGGATGGTCGTGATCGACCCGCGGAAGTGCAGCGAGTGCAGCGGTGGGCTCGGACGCGTGCTTGCACAGCCGTGGTCGTGGTGGCGACATGGCCGGTGGCGAGGAGCTATCGGCTCTGATGGCTACGGTGGTTAGAAGGTGCAGACGAGCACGGGGAGAGAGGGGAAAAGGCAGGGGCTCACGACGATTCCAGTAGAGGCAACGGCGAGGCCGGGGAGGGGCTGGAGCTCGCGAATCCCTGGTAAGTTCGCCGGCGGTCAGAGGCTGAAGACGAGGTCGGGGACGACGCTGCAGGGCTTCCGGCGAGGCGTGGCTCGGTGAGGGGGTGGAGGACGAGGTGGCAGAGCTTCTGGGCACGTCGACGAGGCGTGGGGTGGCCGGTGGCCATGGGTACGGCGAGCGACGGCTGCGGTTGCGCTCGGGTGCGCTGCGAGGAGAGAGCAGAGGAGGGGGGAAAAGGAGTGGATAGGCCAGAGGGGTTGGGGCGGTTGCGTGACGCGTCCAGCTAGCCTCCAGCGTCGGCGGAAGCAGGAGGTGGCTCGGCGCGTGTCGGCGCGTGGCGACCACGCGCGCGGCCTCCGACTAGCGGGAGCTGGACGACGACTGGCAGCGCCAGGTGGTGGGCTGGGCCAAAACAGGTGAGGCCCCGGTGAGTGCCAGGTAAAAACCCTCTCTCTCTTTCTTTTATTTCTATTTTTCTTTTGTTCTGTAAGTTTGTGGCATTACTAAAAATATCTAGGCACTTTCAAAAATCACCAAACTGTGCATGCCCAATGTTTAGAATATATCAAACATGGAACATTTTGGTTTGGGATTATTTGGACATTTTAAATATTTTATAGTATTTAAGTGCCCAAATTCAAATACAATAAGATTTAATTCAAAAATCCAGAATGACCTAGAAATATGTGCATGACGTTTGTCAGAGGTTTTCACCTTTAACAAAAATCATGAACTTTTCTAAAAGGCAATTGGGATCATTGAAAATATTTTTTTATTGAACCTAGTTGAATTCATTTGGTGCTAGGGTTTCAACAATCCCCATTTCTAGTTTCATGAAATTTAAACATGATGCATGGATGTAAAGCCACTAGTTACAAGCAAACTCTAGGGCTATGACAATACATGGGCCAGAAGTGAAAACAGGCTGGAATCATAGTGGACGGCCCAGATGATACTGGGCCTAATTCGGATAGGGCGTAACGGGCCTTGGGTTAGCGGGCTGTAAATGAGCTATATGAGAACAGGCCGTTAACAGGCTTTCCATGGGCCGGCCCGCCAACTTTTGACCAAGTCAAACGGGCCGGCCCGCTAGCTTTTGACCAAGTCAAATGGGCCGGCCTTTTCACAGGAATGGGCCAGTATTGGGCCATGCCATGTGTCGATGTATCATAGGCGCCTATCTGACCCGCTGACGAGCTGACACGTGTTTCGTCCGGCTAATAAGAATTTTACACGTGGAAATTTCCCATTGGTCGGGGCTGTTAACGGGTTATCAGATCCAAAACCCGACCCGATAGCTTAACGGCGTTCCGTTACGGTGGATGCCATGTGTCGGTCACCCTTGACAAAAGCACTTCTGTGACGCGCGATTTATCGTCATGGAAGTGGACACTTCCGTGATGATAATTTTGGTAATGTCATGGAACACTTCTACGACAGCACAGGTATGACTATCTTGATTATGTCATAAATTCGTCATGGTTGTACATGCATGACAAAAAGACGACCTACTGTGACAAACACGTATCATCATGGAAGTGTATTTTTTTTTGTAGTGCTACCGCAGTCATCAATGACGTGGAAAAGGAAGAGCGTCGAGGAGAATGCTGCACCTAGCTACTCCTAACTCCACATGGTACCGATCCTATACGTACCCGACTGCTGTACTAGAGTTCTCATTGTGATTATGAGATCCACGACCACCATGACATCAGCTACCAAGCAACCAGATGCCAATTTGGCATAGACGTAGCGATGCCTCAATACACACGCAGAATCCGCCCGATCGGTGTGCGCAGATGACCTCCACGGTGCCCATCGCCATTGACGATGACCGATGTGACGCCGCAACCACGGTTGATGCCCTTATTATCAACACTATTGTTTTTGTTTCTTCCCTTTTCTTTTCTTAGTTGTTCAACCAATATTTTTAGGCATGTTCAACAAAATTTCAAGCATGCTATTTTTCTATTTAAATCGCAGGGCTAGTATGGAACTTGGATAGTCATGTAGACACAACTTATCAGGAACTCAAAAAATTACTGACTAGATTGCATGTTGCTTTTGTTCGGAGCTTCCGTTCTAAAGCACCATTAGCAATAACCTTTGTAAACAAATGTTGCAAGGTTCTCTTAAGAAATGGAGGCTCATTTGTTCAGATTGGAGTAATAGTTGGGAGTATCCTGATGTACCCAGGGGCAAGAAAGTGACCATTCCATGGCTAAGGGAACCATATCTAACATTGATCGATGAAGAATGATTTGATGAACATGAAGGATATGGATGAAACTATTGATCGGGAATTGAGTTGAGACGTTGTCAGAAGATGACATCTAGCAACTCGCGCCATGCGTACATGCAGTCAGTGTATTGGATGGTTCTACCTTGGATTTTGACATCAATTAGGTGTCCATGTCATGATGAAACTGGTCGGTGTTGTTTGTATCACAGTACAGACGCAAGAAAAAATAAATAAAAAATTGGTCTGGAAAATTATTTGGTGTATTTCCTTCATACCCTACCCGATGCCAATTGTACCCCCTCCCCCACCATGATTCGAAAGGATTATTAATCACCCATCGGTAATTACTCCTCAAATGCAGTCACAAAAAAGAACTCCTAAAATGAACGTTGTAACTTGTACTCCCTCCATTCCTACTAGTAAGGTACACGTCCATTGCACGCATGAGATTTGGCAACCAAATTATGAATAAATATCACATTATAGCATGTAAGATTTGAGTCATATATGCATGATGTAGATGTTCATTTAATTCTTATAGTTCATCTCATTCAAAATCAATTAGTTTTTATAAAAAAGCTAATCTATTTTAAGATTCATGGAATTGTGCGTTGTAAAGCATAAAGTAAAAACAAATAATTGCAATTCATCTAGAAACAATGGGCAATTATGATACGAAAGATTCTAGAACAAAGTAGAAATGCTTGTGTTTTGAGGTTTGTGCATTATGCTTAAGTTCAACCATGGAGTCTTCTAGATTGTACATGAATGTAGATGATATCCAACAGCCAGTAGTGCTCGGATTTGCCATCTCTGCACCATCGAGTTGGCTTCATCCAATGACCATCTTCCAAAATTATTCGCACACTATATAGGGGTATAGAAATCTATGACGCTAAACGTAATATATTTAGGAACGGAGGGAGTACATGGGAATTTTAGATCCAAATTATCCTCAAATCAGTGCTTTGTTCACCGTGTGCAAAAAAATACACCTAACAAAAATGAATGGGGTACATCCAACATCTCTTTAATTGATGCTCATAGCTTCAATCGATTGCCCCACATGTTAGAAAACATAAACCTTGATTTAATAGATATGGATATATTTGTGTTTTTTTATTATGAAAAGAGGTTAGTGTCCTTGGCCTCGAGTGATGGACACAACCATATCTTATTGATTATTATATGATGTCAGGAAAAGTCTAACATCGATGCCAAATGCTTACAAACAATAAAGAAAATTCGAGGTCAAGCAAATTGGATCTACCTCATTACAGGATCTCCACAAACCCTACTACATGTGACCGAACGATAATATGCTACTCCTAGACAAGAAGGAATAATTCTACGTGTGCCGGTATTGAAGAGTCCAACCAAAAGTCGAACATGGGATTTTCATCCCCGAGGCCAAGCTTCGAGCCAACACCTTCAACAAGGACACGCCACTCGCATGCCGGCATTGCCTGATCTACCCGAAAAGGCTAGGTCATGGGGTTTCACATGGAATACACGCAAACTAGTTGTCGAGCCCATCGCAGCGAATAACCTCACTACCGGCCGATGACGTATCACTAGTCAAATCTGTTGGAGAAGATGTCAGATGCAAGTCGAAGAACTCACACCTTGTTTCCAGCCAATGTCGCACCTTCCTTTGTCCATGCCGATAGGGGAGAGAGACGATTGGACATAACTTGATCATTAAGATCTAGCTGCCATTGCAGCCACCTCACAGATCTTCGCCACTGCAGCCACCACGTGGATCCACTGACCATGTCTCCAGAGTTGCTACCCCGACATCCTCAACCTTCACCCCATTGATGGAATCAGTCCCCTAGGCAGGGCCACATCGCCAGATCCACCATGCGCCCGTCCCAAGGATCGCCGCCAACCGCACCCCATGTGCTTGGGACCGATGGGAACAGGCCTGCTGCAGTCACCGGCGACATGGAAAAGGAGGAGCGTCGAGGATACACCTAGCCACTCCTGACTCCACATAGTGCCACTCCTATGCCCAACTATTGTACAAGAGCTCTTGTTGGGATCATGAGATCCACAACCACCATGACATCGGCTACCAAGCTGCCCGATGCCAATTTGGCATAGACGTAGAGATGCCATCATACACATGCCGGATCCGCCTGATCAGCGCGCGCCTATGATCTCCACGATGGCCATCGCCACGGACTACGACCGATGTGCCGTGCAACCACGGTGATGTCCTATTTGAATCCAACAATAGTGTTTCCATTTATTCCCTCGTGTGTCTGTGTATACGGGAATTTCAGTTCCAAATAATCCTCAAATCAGTGCTTTGTTCACCGTGTGCAAAAAAAGTATACACCTAACAAAAATGAATGGAGTACCAGCATCTCTTTTGGGGAAACTATTCCAACCAACATTAGTTGATGCTCATAGCTTCAATCAATTGCCCCACATGTTAGAAAACATAAACCTTGATTTAATAGATAAAGATATATCTGTGTTTCTATTTTTGAAAAGAGGATAGTGTCCTTAGTCTCTGCATTGAGTGATGCACACAACCATATCTTTATTGATTATTATATGATGTCAGACAAAGTCTAACATCCATGACAAATGCTTACAAAAAATAAAGAAAACCCGAGGCCATCCAAATTGGATCTACCTCACTACAGAATCTCCACAAACCCTACTACATACGATCAAACGATAATATATTACTCCTAGACAAAGCCTTCAAGAAGGAATCATTGTACGTGTGCCAATGTTAAAGACTCCAACCAAAAGTCCAACATGGGATTTTCATCCCCAAGGCCAAGCTTCGAGACAACGCCTTCAACAAGGGCACACCACTTGCACGCCGACATTGCCTGATCTAGCCGGAAAGGGTAGACCACAGGTCTTCACCTAGAATACACACAAATTAGTCGTCAAACCCATCACAGCCATCAACCTCACTACCGGCTAATGACGTATCACTAGTCGAAACTATTGGAGAAGACTTCATATGCAAGTTGAAGAACTCACACCCTGCTTCCGACCACTATCGCACCTCCTTTTGTCCATGCCGATAGGGGGAGATGCTTGGACATCAGTTAATTATTCAGATCTAGCCGCCATTGTAGCCACCTCACATATCATCGCTGCTATAGCCACCTCATGGATCCACTGACTATGTCCCTGGAGTTGCTACCCCAGTGTCCTCCACCTTCACCCCATTAACGGAATCAGGCCCCTAGGCGGGACCACATATCCAGATACACCATGCACCTGTCCCAAAGCTGCACCGCCAACCATGCCTCCATGCGTTTGGGGTTGATGGGAGCAGGACTACCCCAGTCAACGATAACATGGAAAAGGAGGAGCGTCGAGGAGAATGCTACACCCAGCCACTCCTAACTCCACCCGGTGCCAATCCTAAGCCCGTATGCTATATTAGAGCTCTCACTAGGATCAAGAGATCCACGACCACCATGACATCTACTACCAAGCAGATGCCAATTTGGCATAGACATAGCGATGCCTCAATACACACACCAGATCCACCTAATCAACGCGCGTCGATGACCTCCACGACGACCATCGCCATGGACGATGACCGATGTGGTGCCGCAACCATGGTTGATGCCCTTATTTGAATTCAACACTATTTTTTATGTTTCTTCCCTTTTTTCCTGGCTGTTCAGCCAATATATTTTTAGGCATGTTCAACAAAATTTCGAGCAAGCTAATTTTCTATTTAAATCGTAGGGCTAGTATGCAACTTGCAAAGTACTGTGGATACAACATATCAGGATCTCAAGAAATTACTGACTAGATTGCATATTGCTTTTGTTCGGAGCTGGCATTCTAAAGCATCAGCAGCCACAACCTTTGTAACCAAATGTTACAAGGTTCTCTTACGAAATGAGGCTCATTTGTTCAGATTGGAGTAATAGTTAGGAGCATCCTTATGTACCCAGGGGCAAAAAAAACGACCATTCCATGGCTAAGGAAACCATATCTAACATTGATCAACGAAGAATGATTTGATGAACATGATGGATATGGATGAAACTCTTGACCGGGAAATTGAGTTGAGACGTTGATTGACGATGGCATCTAGCAACTCGCGCCATGCGTACGTGTAGTTAGTGTATTGGCTGATTGTTGCTTGGATTTTGACATCAGTTAAGTGTCCACGTCATGATGAAACTGGTCGATGTTGTTTTTATCATTCCCTATATGGAACCTTGGAGTTGAGTGGTCCAACTACTCAAAATCTGCCTCGAGGCTTTCTGATCAATAGTCAACACACTCACTTTTTGATCAAGCCACTAGACGAGCAAGTGCTACTCTATTTTACAAAGGCTTCAATAGACTAGCCGCTTTTGTGGACATTTTTGCTTGTGTCTTGGTTACATCGCGATCTCTTTTGCATGGCTTGATGGGCCATTTTTTTCTTAATTTTATTATGCATCTTGTGGTCTTCAGCTATGATCATGTGCCCATGTGTTCACCCCAGACCGTACGAATATGGTTACTAAGGATGAATGGTGTAGGCTCTTTCTACGACAAGCTTTGTTATCTCATTCGGTTTGGTGCTTGGGACTTGAGGTGCTTTACATGAGCTGTCTCTGTTAGGGCATGTCCAAATTTTTATGTAAGTATGTACGTATAGACATGCATATCATTAAACAATGGTATTTATACATTTACCCTAACTGTTCAGATGTACCACTAGTCCGTAGTTATATATTTTATGTTATTCTTCTTCTCTTATGTTTCCTTCACTTTATTTTTTTTCCTGGCTTGTGTGAAGACATGGCATGAAGTTTTACCAACAACAAAGAGTAAACGAAATTAATACAACATAAAAAAAATACCAACATGAATAATAATATATGATGTTTTTCATAACAAAATCAAAATATATATATATATATGATGTTTAAATCTACCCGATCAACACAATTATATATGATGTTTCTCATAACAAAATCGAAAAATATATGACCTAACTCATTACAAATATATGACCCTGTCGGGGTGCTATTTCGGGGTCGGGGTGTCAGGGTCGGGGTGTCGGGGTCGGGGTCGGGGTGTGGTGTCAGGGTGTCGGGGTCGGGGTCGGGGTGTCGTGCCGGGGTGTCGGGGTGGCGTGTCGAGGTCGGGGTGCTGTTTCGGGGCGGGGTGTCGGGGTGTCGGGGTCGGGGTGTGGTGTCAGGGTGGCGGGGGTCGGGGTCGGGGTGTCGGGCCGGGGTGTCGGGGTGGCGTGTCGGGGTCGGGGTGTCGGAGTCGGGGTCGGGGCACGTGACAGCCTTTTCTTCTTCTCTTCTTCTCCTCCTCCTCTTCCTCCCTCCTCCTCCTCCTCCTACTCCTCTTCTTTCTTCTTCTTCTTCTTCTTCTTCTTCCTCCTCTTCTTTCTTCTTCTTCTTCTTCTTCTTATTTTCTCTCTTCTTCTCCCTCCTCCTCTTCCTCCCTCCTCCTCCTCCTTCTACTCTTCTTCTTCTTCTGAACTAAAAGTAAAACTAAAACTAATCTAAAATAAACTAAACTAAAAATAAAACTAAAACTAAACTAAAACTAAAACTAAAGTAAAACTATAACTAAAACTAGGGTTTAGGGTGTCCTCTTCCTCGTCTTTGCTTTCTTCTTCTCCCTCTTCCTCTTCCTCCCTTCTCCCCTCTTCTTATTTTTCTTCTTCTTCCCCTTCTACATATTCTAGCACTAAAAATAAACTGGATCTAACAAATAATCTAACAGTAAGACATATCTAGCACTAAATCTAACACTAACAATTAAACAGCAAAAAAGAAAAAACAGAAAAAAAAATAACTCACCGGAGCGGCGGCGAAGGGGGCGATGGTGGCGCCCGGGCGGTGAGCGGCAGCGGCGGCGCCAAGCCGGCAGGGAGGCGGGGGAGATGGGGGCCGCGGTGGCGCCGGGTGGTGGGCGGGTGGGGGGCAGCGGGGCGCCGGGGCGGTGGGCGGTCGGGCGGCGACGTGGTGGGGCGCCGGGGCGGCGGGGTGGTGGGGCGATGAGGCGTCGGCGCGTGGGGGCGGCGGGGGTGGTGGGTCAACGGGGCAAGCAGCGGCGGGTGGCGGGGGCGGCGGCGGGTGGTGGGGGCGGCGGCGGGCGGCGGGGGCTGCTCTGTTCATCGGGGAGGAGAGAGGTGATACGTCTCCGTCGTATCTACTTTTCCAAACACTTTTGCCCTTGTTTTGGACTCTAACTTGTATGATTTGAATGGAACTAACCCGGATTGATGCTGTTTTCAGCAGAATTGCCATGATATTGTTTTATGTGCAGAAAACAAAAGTTCTCGGAATGACCTGAAACTCCGCAGAACGTCAAGTTAAAAATAATAAAAAATCCTTGCCAAAGATGAAGACCAGGGGGGCCACACCCTATCCATGAGGGTGGGGGGCGCCCCCCCCCCAGGGTGCACCCCCTACCTCGTGGGCCCCCTGGAGCTCCTCCGACGCCAACTCCAACTTTATATATTTGCTTTCGGGGAGAAAAAAAATAGAGAGAAGAAATCATCGCGTTTTACGATACGGAGCCGCCGTCAAGCCCTAAAACGTCTCGGGAGGGCTGATCTGGAGTCCGTTCGGGGCTCCGGAGAGGGGGATTCGTCGCCGTCATCACCATCAACCATCGTCCATCACCAATTTCATGATGCTCACCGCCGTGCGTGAGTAATTCCATCATAGGCTTGCTGGACGGTGATGGGTTGGATGAGATCTATCATGTAATCGAGTTAGTTTTGTTAGGGTTTGATCCCTAGTATCCACTATGTTGTGAGATTGATGTTGCTATGACTTTGCTATGCTTAATGCTTGTCACTAGGGCCCGAGTGCCATGATTTCAGATCTGAACCTATTATGTTTTCATGAATATATGCATGTTCTAGATCCTATCTTGCAAGTCTATAGTCACCTACTATGTGTTATGATCCGGCAACCCCGAAGTGACAATAATCGGGACCACTCCCGGTGATGGCCGTAGTTTGAGGAGTTCGGGTATTCACTATGTGCTAATGCTTTGTTCCGGTTCTCTATTAAAAGGAGGCCTTAATATTCCTTAGTTTCCATTAGGACCCCGCTGCCACGGGAGGGTAGGACAAAAGATGTCATGCAAGTTCTTTTCCATAAGCACGTATGACTATATTCGGAATACATGCCTACATTACATTGATGAATTGGAGCTAGTTCCATGTCACCCTATGTTATGACTGTTACATGATGTACCGCATCCGGCATAATTATCCATCACCGATCCAATGCCTACGAGTTTTCCATATACTGGTTTACGCTTATTTTAGTTTCCCGTTGCTACTGTTACAATCACTACAAAATACCAAAAACATTACTTTTGCTTCCTTTACTTTTGTTACCGTTACCACCACTATCATATTACTTTGCTACTAAATACTTTGCTGCAGATATTAAGTTATCCAGGTGTGGCTAATTGACAACTCAGTTGCCAATTCTTGAGAATATTCTTTGGCTCCCCTTGTGTCGAATCAATAAATTTGGGTTGAATACTCTACCCTCGAAACTGTTGCCGGGGAGCATAGCTCTATTCTTTGAGTCACTTGGGATTTATATCTGCTGGACACTATGAAGAACTTGAAAGATGCTAAGATAACAATTTATCCCTCAACTACGAGGGGAGGTAAGGAACTGCCATCTAGCTCTCCACTTGATTCTCCTTCTATTATGAGTAAGCTTGCGACACCTAAACCTGCTTCTGCTATTCGTTTTGATATGTCACATGTTATTGATAATGCCACTTCTACTATGCATGATACTTATGATGAAACTACTTCTATGCCTGATACTACTGTGCCCCTTAGTGAATTTCTTGATGAACAAATTGCTAGGGCTAGAGAGAGAGAAATTATTGAATCTGATTATATTGATGAAAGTGATGATGAAGAAAGGCCTATTATTCCTAAGGGTTATGTTTTTGATATGGAAGCTTCTGCAGCTATTTTAGCTTGCAAAGATAGTCGTGAACTCAAGAGGCTATTAATTAAATGGATTAAAGAATCTCTTAGAGATAAAATGAAACCTGACCCTGCTTTTGCTACTTCACCTATTTGTGTTCCCGATAAGGATTATGAATTCTTCGTTGATCCTGATATAATTACTTTGGTTGAATCTGATCCTTTTTATGGTTATGAATCTGAAAATGGTGTGGCACATCTTACTAAATTAAATGATATAGCCACCCTGTTCACTAATGATGAGAGATCTCGCTACTTTTATATCTTTAAAATATTTCCGTTCTCATTAAAAGGTGATGCTAAGATATGGTTTAATTCTCTTGATCCTGGTTGTGTGCGTAGTCCCCAGGATATGATTTATTACTTCTCTGTTAAATATTTCCCTGCTCATAAGAAACAAGCTGCTTTAAAGGAAATATACAACTTTGTGCAAATTGAAGAAGAGAGTCTCCCACAAGCTTGGGGGAGGCTTCTCAAGTTACTAAATGCTTTGCCTGATCATCCTCTTAAGAAAAATGAAATACTTGATATCTTTTATAATGGACTAACCAATGCTTCCAGAGATTACCTGGATAGTTGTGCTGGTTCTCTTTTCAGGGAAAGAACACCGGATGAAGCTGAAATTTTATTGAAAAATATGTTGACAAATTAAAATAATTGGGCACCTCCTGAGCCAGTTCCTGCTCCAATTACTGAGCCTATTCCTAAACCAACTCCGAAGAAGAGAGGTGTTATATTTCTCAGTCCTGAAGATATGCAAGAGGCAAAGAAATCTATGAAAGAAAAAGGTATTAAAGCTGAAGATGTTAAGAATTTACCTCCTATTGAAGAAATTCATGGTCTTAATTTACCGCCTGTTGAAGAAACATATGATCTTGATCCATTACCTATTGAAGAACCTCCAGATCTTGATATCCCGACACATGTAGTAAAGGTAAATTCTCTCTATAGATTTGACGAAGGTGATATACCTCACTATAAGTCTGCTAGACAATGCTTTGATGAGTTTGATAATTTTATTGTCAAACAAGAAAAATTTAATGCTTATTTTGGTAGGCAATTGAAATATGATTCCGATATGATTAAACAATTGGGTGATTATATGGCTAATATTAGAGGTGAACTTAAACTTGTTAGCAAACATGCTTCTATGGTTACCACTCAAGTAGAACAAGTACTTAAAGCTCAAAATGATTTGCTCAATGAAATGAATAGTAAGAAAAATGATTATGCTGTTAGAGTGGCTACTAGACCTGGTAGAATGACTCAGGAACGTTTGTATCCTGAAGGCCACCCTAAGAGAATTGAGCAAGATTCTTAGAGAAATAATATTGATGCACCTAGTTCTTCTAAAAGGAAGAAAAAGAAAAATGATAGGACTTTGCAAACTTCTAGTGAACCAATTGTTGAACCACCTGAGAGTCCAAATGATATCTCTATGTCTGATGTTGAAACACAATCTGGTAATGAACATTAACCTAGTGAAAATGTTAATGATGATGTTCATGATGATACTCAACCTAGTAATAATAATGATGTAGAAATTGAACCTATTGTTGATCTTGATAACCCACAATCAAAGAATCAACGTTATGATAAGAGAGACTTTGTTGCTAGGAAACATGGTAAAGAAAGAGAACCATGGGTTCAGAAACCCATGTCGTTTCCTCCCAAACCATCCAAGAAAAGGGATGATGAGGATTTTGAGCGCTTTGCTGAAATGATTAGACCTATTTTTTTGCGTATGCGATTAACTGATATGGTCAAAATGAATCCTTATGCTAAATATATGAAAGATATTGTTACTAATAAGAGAAAGATACCGGAAGCTGAAATTTCCACCATGCTTGCTAATTATACTTTTACGGGTGGAATACTAAAGAAACTTGGAGATCCAGGAGTACCTACTATACCATGATCCATTAAAAGAAATTATGTTAAAACTGTTTTATGTGATCTTGGAGCCGGTGTTAGTGTTATGCCTCCCTCTTTATATCGTAGACTTGACTTGAATAAGTTGACACCTACTAAAATATCTTTGCAAATGGGTGATAAATCAACTGCCATACCTGTCGGTATCTGTGAGGATGTGCCTGTTGTGGTTGCAAACGTTACTATTTTAACGGACTTTGTTATTCTTGATATTCCCGAGGACGATAGTATGTCTATTATTCTTGAAGACCTTTTCTGAATACTGCAGGGGCTGTTATTGATTGCAACAAAGGCAATGTCACTTTTCATGTTAATGGTAATGCGCATATGGTACTGTAGGATCGAAAGTATGTCTAGAGCGGGGTGATTAGACTACTTGACCAAATAAAAACTTAAACTTTTCCCAATTTTAGTTCTTGGCAGATTTTAGCTATTGTAGGACAAGTCAAGCAATCATCACACAATTCAAGCAAGCATGCAAAGAGTATATTGGCAACGGAAAGTAAAGCATGCAACTTGCAAGAATGTAAAGGGAAGGGTTTGGAGAATTCAAACGCAATTGGAGACACGGATGTTTTTCCCGTGGTTCGGATAGGTGGTGCTATCCTACATCCACGTTGATGGAGACTTCAACCCACAAAGGGTAATGGTTGCGCGAGTCCACGGAGGGCTCCACCCACGAATGGTAACGGTTGCGTGAGTCGACGAAGGGCTCCACCCACGAAGGGGTCCACGAAGAAGCAACCACCCACAAAGGGTCCACAAAGAAGCAACCTTATCTATCCCACCATGGCCATCGCCCACAAAGGACTTGCCTCACTAGCGGTAGATCTTCACGAAGTAGGCGATCTCCTTGCCCTTACAAACTCCTTGGTTCAACTCCACAATCTTGTCGGAGGCTCCCAAGTGACACCTAGCCAATCTAGGAGACACCACTCTCCAAGAAGTAACAAATGGTGTGTAGGTAGTGAACTCCTTGCTCTTGTGCTTCAAATGATAGTCTCCCCAACACTCAACTCTCTCTCATAGGATTTGGATCTGGTGGAAAGAAGATTTGAGTGGAAAGCAACTTGGGGAAGGCTAGAGATCAAGATTCATATGGTAGGAATGGAATATCTTGGTCTCAACCCATGAGTAGGTGGTTCTCTCTCAGAACATATGAGTTGGAATTGTGTATGTGTTCTGATGGCTCTCTCCACGAATGAAGAGGAGGTGGAGGGGTATATATAGCCTCCACACAAAATCCAACCGTTACACACAGTTTTCCAATCTCGATGGGACCGAATCAACAAACTCGGTCGGACCGAAAAGGTAAACCTAGTGACCGTTAGAGATTTTCGGTGGGACTGACATGCAACTCGGTAGGACCGATATGGTTAGGGTTTGGGCATAACGTAATCTCGGTGAGACCGATTACACAAACTCGGTGAGACCGATTTTGGTAATTAGCTAACCAGAGAGTTGGTTAGGCAAACTCGGTGGGACCGATTTGCTCTTTCGGTGAGACCGAAAAGTTACAAAAAGGAAACACTAAATTTACATTGCAATCTCGGTGGGACCGATTCACTCTTTCGGTGAGACCGAAAAGTTACGAAAGGGAAACAGAGAGTTTGCAATCCCATCTCGGTGAGACCGAGATCCCTATCGGTAGAACCGATTTGCTAGGGTTTGGCAGTGGCTTATGACAAGTGAAACTCGGTGGCGTCGGATAGAAAGAATCGGTAGGACCGAGTTTGGCTTAGGGTTTAGGTCATATGTGGATATGGGAAAGTAGTTGAGGGTTTTGGAGCATATCACTAAGCACATGAAGCAAGAGGCTCATTAAGCAACACCTCATCCCTCCTTGATAGTATTGGCTTTTCCTAAAGACTCAATGTGATCTTGGATCACTAAAATATAAAATGAAGAGTCTTGAGCTTTTGAGCTTGAGCCAATCCTTTGTCCTTAGCATTTTGAGGGTTCCACTTTCACATCCATGCCATGCCAATCATTGAGCTTTCCTGAAATAATCATCTTGGAATAGCATTAGCTCAATGAGCTATATGTTGTTATGAATTACCAAAACCACCTAGGGATAGTTGCACTTTCAATCTCCCCCTTTTTGGTAATTGATGACAACATATAGATCAAAGCTTCGACAAATGATAATAAGCATGAAATATATCGTCGCTCTGAGAAGTATGTGACAAGTAAGAGCTCCCCCTAAATTTGTGCATATTTAAAATTTGATTTGGACTGCAAATGCACAAAGAGTTAGAGTCATGGGTTACTCTTCCATGTCACATACATCTTGGTGGAGCGCTTAAAATGATAAGAATGAAATACATGCACTCATCACCAAGAATAGTGAATGATCACATAAGATAGATAAGATAATAGCATTAAGCAAACATTAAGTGTAGCTTATGATCAAACACATGATCATCAATGTCTCACAGATAATGACGTAGTTTCTCAAGCACTCAAAAGCAAACAAAGTTCAAAAAACCACCAAATAAAGAAACACTCTCTCTCTCTCGAAGCCTATGATCTATACATTTTTCTCCCCCTTTGGCAACAAGTTACAAAAGTTCCTAGAAAATGCATAGTGCTAGATCGACGCTCAGGCTTGATCTTCAGGTGGTGGTGGAGTGCGGATCACTCCAAGGACGAAGGCTTTCGTAGACGCTGAAGTAGACGCTGGAGTTGGAGCTGAAGTAGATGATGGAGCTGGTGGAACTGAGGCTATAGCTGGTGCAGAAGTGGTGGCTCTGGTGTCAGCGACTGGCACTGCAAACGACCTCGGACCTCGCGGCACTCTGGCAAAGGAATCAGTTGTACTCCTGCCTCTCCTCTCCTGCATGTCATCCTGGAGCTGCTCCACTACAGTCTGAATCTCTGTCACCTTGACATCCAAGTCATAGAACTTTTGTTCCATGATTCTCTCTAGGCTTGCCTGGTTCTGAGTTAGGGTGGCTAGTCCTTTCTCAATCCGCAGGGTGGATGCAATTAGGTAACCAAGCTTCTCTTGTTTGGTTTTCAAGAAGTATTCAGATGCCTCCTCTTGAGTAGGCATCTTGGCAGCTTTCTCCTTCCTTGCCTTCTCCTTCTTTGCTTGTGCTTGGGCAGATGATGGTTCATTCTCAGTCATCACAACTTGATTGTCCTCAAAATCTAGACGGATGGGCAGGTGTTCCTTGTCCAATAAGTATATGCCCGTGCCCATCTTGGAGTTAATGAGCTCCTGAATTTGAGGGGCATATCCACAGCTCCTCTTCTGATCTGCTGCAGTCCTCTTGATGGTCTCTACCATGAGGCTCATCACCTTGAACTTCTGAGGCACATCAAATACATGTAGCAAGTTGATTGCATGGCCTCTGATCATCTTGTGATCTCCAGATTTGGGCAAGAGAGTGTGCCTCAAAATCCAATTAATTGTTGGCAGCCCTGACAGAAGATAATGCACAGAGCCAAACTTGAAAGTGTCAAGTGCTTTGTTTGGAATTTCCTTGTACATGTTGGACATAGAGTTGTGGTCCATCTTCTTCTTGGCATAAATGTCCAAGTCATCTGCTTGCTCCTCTGGGGCATTAATGAGCTGTGCCCACTCAGCAACTGTTGACTGATATCTGGTTCCTTCTGACATCCATACAATCCTCCCATCTGGATAAAAATGTGTTGTGGAGTAGAACTGCATGATAAGCTCCTCGTTCCACTTTGTGAGCTTCTGCCCAACAAAGTCTGCAACTCCACAAGCACTAAAGCTGTCAATCACTCCAGGGTAGTACTCTTCATTGTCCTTGATGTATTCCCAGTCGACCCATCTCATATCACAAACAATTGGCTTCTTGTCTAGCAGCACTGTCTCATAAAAATCTTGCTGCTCCTTGGTGTGAAACCTGTAATCCACAGCAGTTCTTCTCCTTGAAGCATACGGATCTGCTTCTCTCCACTTCCTCAGCCCTGAGTCTCTCCTGAGCTTCATATCCTCAGCCACAGGATGAGCATCGTTGTGGTCTGGGATCTTGGGCTTGAGTTTTCTAAGAACTTGCTCTTCCTCATCTTCTTCAGCAGCTTCAGGAACTGGGGTCTTGTTCTTCTCAGCAGCAGGTATGCTTCTTGTATTCCTCTTTGGTGCAGACTTGGGCTTGGAGGCAGCTTTGGGTGCTTCTTTGGGCTTAGATGTGGCAGCCCCTGATCTTATAGCATCACCCATAAGCTTAGGTGCCTTAGGTGCTGGTGCAGCAACCTCTTCTTCTTCCTCTTCTTCCATGATGGAAGCCTTTCCAAGCACTCGGGCTACGGTCTTCTTGACCCTTTCCTTCCTTTTCTTTCCTTCAGCAGCAACTGGCTCTATGAGAGTGGGGTTCTCAGAAATCTTGGTTCAAGCTCTGGCCTTTGGCATAGGTTGCCTGCCTGCTGGCCTTTTGACTTTCAGGCTTGGCTTTGTGCCCTGTGCTGGCTCAACTCTCTTTGATGTAGCTTCCTCTTCCTCTGCCACATAATCTTTATCCTTGGAATCTGAAGTTCTCTTCTTCCTCTGTCTGGTGGCAGCTTTTGGCAGATTGCTAGGAGTGCTCCTGCTGCCATCATCTGACGAACTTGAGGGACTAGTGCCCTCACTCATCTGCACTTGCTGTTCTGACACATTCTGGCTATCACTCTGGTCTGACATGATGAACAAGCTGTCTGCTGACCCTGTGAATAGTTTGTAGATGAGGTAGAATAGATGAGCATCACAAAATGCAGAGATTTTTGCAAAAGAATTATCCAAAAAACTTAGTTTTAGTTTCCCACTAAAATCATCTCGGATCTACCGATTTTTAAACTCGGTGATACCGAAGCAGTTTTGGCACCTAAACTAGTGAACTCGGTCAGACCGAGTCACAGTTCGGTGGCACCGAGACTGCTAGGGTTTCACAAAGTTCCAAAATCGGTCACACCGATAAGTAATTCTCGGTCAGACCGAGTCTCACTTGTGCAATGGCATAAGCCAAATCGGTGGGACCGAGTTTTTCAACTCGGTGGGTCCGAGATGGTTTCGGCGGAAACCTAACCCTAAAATTTTCGAATCAAACCTAATCTACGAGCGCATTGACCGGATAGGAGTGTTTCAATCGTGGCAAGAATCATGATGATCACAATGTGCTAAGAATCAGATTGGAGAATAGCACAAAGATCGAGTCCATACCCTAGTTCGGCGGAGACTCGCTACGACGGCAACGGCAGGGTAGAATTCCGTTGACGGTGATGGAGACCAGCGACTGGAGGCGGCTGGCGGCGAGAAGATGATCCGGAGACCAAGTTGGCAGAGCAGGCTATCGCACGGGCGAAGGGGTTCGGAGAAATTTCCAAATTTTTTCCCGTGACTATATATAGCCCGACCCTGTCGGTGTGACCGAGTGGAACAACTCGGTGGCACCGAGATGCAAAACTGTATACAGTTGTTGCAACTCGGTGTGACCGAAAGGTTCAAATCGGTTGCACCGAGATCGAAAACCTAGATCAACTTAATGATCTCGGTAGGACCAAAAGTGGGGCATCGGTCAGACCGAGAATCATAAAGAGGTTTTGGAAGTTTAAGTCTATGACGAATCGGGGACTCTGAGCGCTCCTCACACAGAGTGGTTCGAATCTGACTTGATCAAATTTTGTGATGTAGCATGAATAGAGTTTGAGACGAGAAAAGCATAGATAGCTAGTGGAGGTTCTTAGGCATTCTTGTCCATCCACTTGGCAAAAGGAAATAAAACCAAACAATCAAAACAACAAGTGGATGTCCTCGAATGAGTAAAATATGCAACCAGCATGCTCACATAATAAGATGGCAAATGAAATATGTGACAAGGCATGCACAACCAATTCTAGCATCTATCAAGCAATTTGCGATGACAAGGTCATCTATATATGAGTATATTGACTTAGGAGTCAAGTGAGAACACTTGATCATAGGTCATACTCATCGTTTAAGCTCAAGTGGGGTTACCACTTTTACATAAAGCATTGTTGTGTTCACATCTTTAGAGTTGCTTTAGCTCAAGTCTTAGAGTAAAGCTCCCCCTAGATGTGATATCCCCCCTTAGAGGGATGAACTAACCTCGGGTTTTGTCGATGATGACTTCATGTAGATGTTGAAGATGTGGATGCTCAATGTTGATGTAGATCACTTGGAGCTATCCATTTGAGTGAATTGCACTTTCAATACCTACATGGGTTAGTCCCACAAGGAACAAACAAGGATATCCATAGACATAGAGTGATGCACACACAAGATGATGTCCATGAAAACTTTTAGGTTACCTTGTCCCTTGTCTTACCAACAAGAGGGTTTGTGACTCCTTGAACTAGTGCAAGATGTGGAAGTTGATTGCACTTGTTCTTGCCAAAATGATAAGAGTGAAGTATGTTGGCGGAGTCACCCTCAAGAACTCTCTAGTTCTTCTTCTTTTGGATCCACACCATCTTGATGGGAATCCTTGGAGTTGTAGTCGTACTTGATGAAGTGGAACTTGAAGTAGTCTTGGGAATCCACTTGACTAAGGTCTTAGGAGCTTCTTCAAATGCATCAATTTCCTCTTGAAGCTTGTCCTTGCCTTTTTGCTTGTAGTCTTGTGGTGGAAAATCATCTTGAGCTTGTGTCCCCTTGAAAGAAGTATCATACTTCTCTTGTTGAGGAACAAACTTTGTCTTGGGGTATTGATCTTCTTCCAACTCAACTCCATTGGCATTGAACTTTCGTTCAAAACCAACACCTTGATTCTTCCGGTGCATTCCTTGCTTGCGCACAATTTCCTCGAATTTCTTACTCCCGGCAAGGCTTTTGTACACTCCTTTCTCTATAATTCCCTTTAATAAGCTATTTTCTTGCTCAAGTGTAACTTGGCTAAGAGAATCATTAGTGGAATCAAGAGAACTACTAGAAGCAACAATATTGGATTTAGCATGATCATTGTTACTGCTAGAGGAAGAATCTTTCTTGTTCTTGTTACTAGACTTGACTTGAGGCATGTAAGTGGATAAGAGTAAACGCTTGGCAATGTAAGGAGAACTTTTCTTGCAGAGATCATCATTGATTGCTTTTAAGAACTCATGCTCTTGCTCAAGATTGAGCTTTTCAAAGTGTAATTTCTCATGAGCTCTTAAAAGTTCTCGATGATCTTCGAAGATAGTTTCATGAGCTAACTTAAGAGTGTTTAGTTCTTTAGTTAGAGCCTCAATCTTCTCCTTACCATTGTCATTCGTTTTATCTTGATTAGCATGATTAATTGACGTTTCATCATAGTATTCATCACTAGAGTTGTCAACAAGCAAATCATCACCTAACAAGTCATCTTCATCACTATTGAAATCAACATACTCGGGGTGTGTTACCTTAGGACCTTTGGTCATGAAGCATCTTCCAATTCCTTCATTTGGTGAGTCAAATATGTCGTAGGAGTTGGTTGACACAAGTGCTAGACCGGCAACACCTTCATCTTGAGTATCTTCGGAGTCGGAGTGATAACTTCTCTCGGAGTGGCTGTCGGAGTCGGAGCCGGATACCCATTCACCAACATGAGCTTGATGTCTTCGTTTTGTGTAGCTCCTTGATGATTTTTCCTTCCTTTCTGAATCCTTGCTTCTCCGTGAGTATCTTCGTTCATAACGATCATCTCTACTCCTTCTCTCTCTTGGTGGTGATTCTTTGCTTCTTCTTTTTGGAGAATCTTCTCTTCTCTTGTAGGGAGCCGTACACTCATTGGAATAGTGTCCGGGTCTTCCACAACTGTAGCAGTTTTGCTCTCGACTAGAAGATCTTTTGTCATTGTAGGACCTTGACTTGAAGCTTCTATCTTTGCTTCTACTCTTGTAGAACTTGTTGAAGTTCTTCACCATTAAGCTCAATTCTTCATTGAAGTTTTGTTTCTCACTTGATGATGTAGGGGCTTCACATGAGGCTTTGTAGGCACCACTTGATTTGTTGTGAAGTTCCACTTTATCCTTAAGTGACATCTCATGAGCAACAATTCTTCCAATCACCTCCATTGGCTTGAGATCTTTGTAATTGGGCATCATTTGGATCAATGTTCACACGGTATCATATTTTCCATCCAAGGCTCTTAGAATCTTCTTGATGATGAATCTATCTGTCATCTCTTCACTTCCTAAGCCGGCAATCTCATTTGTGACGAGAGCAAGCCTAGAGTACATTTCAGCGACACCTTCACCATCCTTCATTTTGAACTTTTCAAGTTGACTTTGAAGCACATCCAACTTGGGTTCCTTGACGGAGTCGTCACCTTCGTGCATATCAATCAAAGTGTCCCAAATTTCCTTTGCATTCTCAAGACGGCTGATTTTGTTGAATTCTTCGGGGCACAATCCGTTGAAGAGAATATCACAAGCTTGAGCATTGTATTGCAACATCTTCAACTCATCCGCGGTAGCTTCATGGTTTGGTTCTTTTCCATCAAAGAAGTCACCTTGCAAACCAACACACACAATAGCCCAAACGGCGGGGTTATGTCCAAGAATATGAATTTTCATTTTATGCTTCCAACTAGCAAAATTAGTACCATCAAAGTAAGGACCTCTACGGTGATAATTTCCCTCGCTAAACGCCATACTCTCCTAGGTTGTGAAACCAAGGCTATCACCACCAAAAGCTATGGAGATCAAAGCAAATGGAGACCAAAGCTCTGATACCACTTGTAGGATCGAAAGTATGTCTAGAGGGGGGTGATTAGACTACTTGACCAAATAAAAACTTAACCTTTTCCCAATTTTAGTTCTTGGCAGATTTTAGCTATTGTAGGACAAGTCAAGCAATCATCACACAATTCAAGCAAGCATGCAAAGAGTATATTGGCAGCGGAAAGTAAAGATGCAACTTGCAAGAATGTAAAAGGAAGGGTTTGGAGAATTCAAACGCAATTGGAGACACGGATGTTTTTCCCGTGGTTCGGATAGGTGGTGCTATCCTACATCCACGTTGATGGAGACTTCAACCCACAAAGGGTAAAGGTTGCGCGAGTCCACGGAGGGCTCCACCCACGAAGGGTAACGGTTGCGCAAGTCCACGAAGGGCTCCACCCACGAAGGGTCCACGAAGAAGCAACCACCCACAAAGGGTCCACGAAGAAGCAACCTTGTCTATCCCACCATGGCCATCGCCCACAAAGGACTTGCCTCACTAGGGGTAGATCTTCATGAAGTAGGCGATCTCCTTGCCCTTACAAACTCCTTGGTTCAACTCCATAATCTTGTTGGAGGCTCCCAAGTGACACCTAGCCAATCTAGGAGACACCACTCTCCAAGAAGTAACAAATGGTGTGTAGGTAATGAACTCCTTGCTCTTGTGCTTCAAATGATAGTCTCCCAACACTCAACTCTCTCTCATAGGATTTGGATCTGGTGGAAAGAAGATTTGAGTGGAAAGCAACTTGGGGAAGGCTAGAGATCAAGATTCATATGGTAGGAATGGAATATCTTGGTCTCAACACATAAGAGTTGGAATTGTGTATGTGTTCTGATGGCTCTCTCCATGAATGAAGAGGAGGTGGAGGGGTATATATAGCCTCCACACAAAATCCAACCATTACACATAGTTTTCAAATCTCGGTGGGACCAAATCAACAAACTCGGTCAGACCGAAAAGGTAAACCTAGTGACCGTTAGAGATTTTCGGTGGGACTGACATGCAACTCGGTAGGACCGATATGGTTAGGGTTTGGGCATAACGTAATCTCGGTGAGACCGATTACACAAACTCGGTGAGACCGATTTTGGTAATTAGCTAACCAGAGAGTTGGTCAGGAAAACTCGGTGGGACCGATTTGCTCTTTCGGTGAGACCGAAAAGTTACAAAAAGGAAACACTAAATTTACATTGCAATATCGGTGGGACCGATTCGCTCTTTCGGTGAGACCGAAAAGTTATGAAAGGGAAACAGAGAGTTTGCAATCCCATCTCGGTGAGACTGAGATCCCTATCGGTAGAACCGACTTGCTAGGGTTTGGCAGTGGCTTATGACAAGTGAAACTCGGTGGCGCCGGATAGAAAGAATCGGTAGGACCGAGTTTGGCTTAGGGTTTAGGTCATATGTGGATATGGGAAAGTAGTTGAGGGTTTTGGAGCATATCACTAAGCACATGAAGCAAGAGGCTCATTAAGCAACACCTCATCCCTCCTTGATAGTATTGGCTTTTCCTAAAGACTCAATGTGATCTTGGATCACTAAAATATAAAATGAAGAGTCTTGAGCTTTTGAGCTTAAGCCAATCCTTTGTCCTTAGCATTTTGAGGGTTCCACTTTCACATCCATGCCATGCCAATTATTGAGCTTTCCTGAAATAATCATCTTGGAATAGCATTAGCTCAATGAGCTATATGTTGTTATGAATTACCAAAACCACCTAGGGATAGTTGCACTTTCAGGGACACTTTCCGAGGAAACAACCTCAAGTTCATAGTATCAATTCTATTGGAAAATTTCCATCGATTATAATTGGAGGTTTTGAATTTCCTCTTCCTACTGTCAAGAAGAAATATGATATTCTTATTATAGGGGATGTGCATATCCTCGTTGAGGTAACATAGTGTTATTCGAAATTTTTCCGGTTCCATGTTAATCAGAATGAGTTTGTTAACAAGACCTGATCAACCTTGTTAGTGGATTCCTTTTGATGAGCATGAGATGGATGAAACTAGAAGCACAACCTTCTGTACCTCTTTATACTTTCTATTATTTAGTTGAAATAAAGAAAAATAGTATTTTTCTGTCTGTTTCCTGATTTATCCGTGCAATATAAAAATATCCCGAAAATAAAAGTCCTCCAAATGCCATGCCAATTTAATATGATTTTTTCGGGAATATTTGAGGATTTATGGTACTGAAATCACCGCGGGGGGAGCTGTCACCTGGCCACGAGGGTGGAGGGCGCACCCTACTCCCCAGGGCATGCCCCCTGCCTCGTGGGCCCATGGTGGCCCTCCTCCACTTATTTCTGCACCCATCCTCTTCTTCTTCCTCCCACAAACACGAATAACCAGCTCAAGCACGAGTTCTAGCTCACTTTGCTGTGATTTTCGATCTCCTTGCTCAAAGCACCTCTCGCAAAACTGCTTGGGGAGATTGTTCCTTGGTATGTGACTCCTCCATTGGTCCAATTAGTTTTTGCTTTAGTGCTTTATTCTTTGCAAATTTGTGCTGCATAGGTGACCATGTTCTTGAGCTTGCATGTCAAATTTATATGGTTCCAAGTAATTCTAATGCATGATATAGGCTCTAGGCACTTGTAGGAGTAGTTGCTATCATTTTTATTGAAGTTGGTTCACTTTTGTTTGAAGTTACTAAAAATTGCAGAAATTTTTCAAAGAAAAACAATATGCTTAGGAAGATGTTCCAAGGTGGTTCTTCAAGGAAGCAAGGCCCCAGGCTTGCAATGCGTGATGCTGATGAGGAGCACCCAAGGGATGCTCTAGTGCGGCCTTGTGAATGGCCTTCAGAAAATTTTATGGATCGAGCGGGAATCAAAGAAGAATTTAACGCATATTTGCGTAACGCCGATCTTGTGGACTTTGAGGCAGACAAATGCCCCCAGTACTATCAACTCACTAGCTCATTTGTGAGGAGGTTTGAATTTTCATCTTCGCGTAATTCTCCTTCAGTCATGTTTGATCTTTATGAAAAATCTTATACCATGGACTTAGAGGATTTTACTTTTGCTTGCAAACTTCGTCAATGGGGTAGTACTATTGATCCCCGTAAATCTGAATTTAGAGACTTTCTTGCTGGTATAACTGTAGGGGAGTCTAGAGATATAACACAAGCTACCATAGGGAGCATTCACTTTCCTGCTATACATTATTTTGCTCTCTTCATAGGTAGGTGCATAAATGCTAAGGATGAAGCATGTCACATGTGTGTCCCTGACCTTAGCATTCTCAGGAGTGTTGTGTTAGGAGACCAATCTTATCATATAGGAGCCAATGTAGCACGTAGGTTGCATCATAATAGATAATGGAGATTTCTTTGGAGGAATTTATGCAACCCGCTTAGCTAATTTTCTTGAAGTGGATGTTCGTGAAGGTGATATGGAGTTGCCTCCTACTTATTTAGATTTTGATTCTATGGTCTCTCATCAGTTTGTCGAGAGGACTGAATCACCTCTCCAGTATCGACTAATCTTTAACAAACGGCATGTTATCCATATTACTCTCCCTGCTCCTGCCTTCTTTGATTCTCAGACAAAAGGAAGATATGCCATTGCTAGAGAGGAGGCAGATGTGTACGAGAGGAGGGCAGAGGTAGCCCGATGCCATGCTGCAGCTCAGGAGGCGATAGCCGCTGCGTCACAGTATGACCCCAACTACACCTACAGGTATCAGCCAGGCTATCCCTGGCAATAAACCAGGCTATTTCTCACCGACATTACATTTATGTTCACACACACTCATTGCTAGATGTCGGTGCTCATACTCTTTCACTGTAATATCCATGCTAGTTTATTTTCTTTTTCCTGCTTTCTTCTTGTGTGTTTAATAAACCTTAAGAAAAACCAAAAAAAATAGTAATAAGCTTTTAGCTAGTTTACTTTTCTTGTTGTAGTAATAATTAGAAAGAAAACCGAAAAAAGATTTCTCATTCTTCTTTTGCTTTTTGGGAGCTTTCCTGTGTAAATAGTTTTATTTCTTTTCTTTTCTTTGGGGGTCGATAGGAGAAGACCCTGATTAAATTGTTGAAGTGGCTCATTAGTGTTGATTTAACCAAGAGCCCATATTACCTTGTCTTCTCATGTTTATTGAATGCTCGCAGATTCCAGTTTAGTCCAATGCACATGCACTCTTATTATTATTCACTTCGTTCGTTCATGCAAGTGAAAGGCAATTATGATGATATATGATGGACTGACTGAGATGAGAAAAGCTGGTATGAACTCGACCTCTCTTGTTTTTGTAAATATGATGAGTTCATCGTTCTTGATTCAGCTTATTATGAATAAACATGTTTGCAATGACAATTAGAGATCATAGTTGCTTATGCCATGCTTGATTAGCTATGAGTTACAATGGTTTACCTTGCGTGCCATGCTATTAAAATGGTTATGATGTGGTATAATGGGGTGGTATCCTCCTTTGAATGATTTAAGTGACTTCACTTGGCACATGTTCACGCATGTAGTTGAAACAAAATCAACATAGCCTTCACGATATTTATGTTCATGGTATATCCTACTCATGCTTGCATCCAATGTTTATTAATTTTAATGCATGTTCATGGCTGTTGTCGCTCTCTAGTTGGTCGCTTCCCAGTCTTTTGCTAGCCTTAAATTGTACTAAGCGGGAATACTGCTTGTGCATCCAGTCCCTTAAACCCCAAAGTTATTCCAGATGAGTCCACTATACCTTCCTATATGCGGTATCTACCTGCTGTTCCAAGTAAATTTGTATGTGCCAAACTCTAAACCTTCAAATAAACATTCTGTTTTGTATGCTCGAATAGCTCATGTATCAACTATGGTTGCCCGTATCTTCCATGTTAGGCGGGTTATTCTCAAGAGGAGTGGACTCCGCTCCTCACTCACAAGAAAATGGCTGGTCACCGGGATGCCCAGTCCCATGCTTTATGCAAACTAAATCAAAATAATTGCAAACAAAACTCCCCCTGGGACCTGATGTTAGTTGGAGGCACTCGTTGTTTCGAGCAAGCCATGGATTGATGCTTGTTGGTGGAGGGGGACTATAAACTTTACCATTCTGTTTGGGAACCGCCTATAATGTGTGTAGCATGGAACATATTGCCATTTCTTAGTTGTTATGTTGACAATGAAAGTATACCGCTCAAAATATTATTTATCTCTATTTCAAAACCGAGCTCTAGTACCTCTACAAATCCCCGCTTCCCTCTGCGAAGGGCCTATCTATTTACTTTTAAAAAGCACTAGCTGGAGAGCACAGCTATCATTTGCATTCATTACTGTTAATTTATATTGGGTATGACTATGATTGTTTTGAGAAAGTGTTGTCATCCGAGATTTATTATTATGGCTCGCTAGTTGATTATGCTATTGATATGAGTAAACATGAGACCTGAGAGTTATTGCAAATGTGGTTAGTTATAATCTTTGCTGAAAACTTGAATGCTGGCTTGACATATTTACAACAACAAGAGCAAACGGAGTTTGTATAAGTTTTTCTTTCTCTTTCAGTTTATCAACTGAATTGCTTGAGGACAAGAAAGGGTTTAAGCTTGGGGGAGTTGATACGTCTTCGTCGTATCTACTTTTCCAAACACTTTTGCCCTTCTTTTGGACTCTAACTTCTATGATTTGAATGGAACTAACCCGGACTGACGTTGTTTTCAGCACAATTGCCATGATGTTGTTTTATGTGCAGAAAATAAAAGTTCTCGGAATGACCTGAAACTCCACGGAATGTCAAGTTAAAAATAATAAAAAAATCCTTGCCAAAGATGAAGACCAGGGAGCCACACCATGTCCACGAGGGTGGGGGCGCCCCCCCTAGGGTGCGCCCCCTACCTCATGGGCCCCCTGGAGCTCCTCCGACGCCAACTCCAACTCTATATATTTTCTTTCGGGGAGAAAAAAAATAGAGAGAAGAAATCATCGCGTTTTACGATACGGAGCTGCCGCCAAGCCCTAAAACCTCTCGGGAGGGCTGATCTGGAGTCCGTTCGGGGCTCCGGAGAGGGGGATTCGTCGCCGTCGAAATCATCAACCATCCTCCATCGCCAATTTCATGATGCTCACCGCCGTGCGTGAGTAATTCCATTGTAGGTTTGCTGGACAGTGATGGGTTGGATGAGATCTATCATGTAATCGAGTTAGTTTTGTTAGGGTTTGATCCCTAGTATCCACTATGTTCTGAGATTGATGTTGCTATGACTTTGCTATGCTTAATGCTTGTCACTAGGGCCCGAGTGCCATGATTTCAGATCTGAACCTATTATGTTTTCATGAATATATGTGTGTTCTAGATCCTATCTTGCAAGTCTATAGTCACCTACTATGTGTTATGATCCGGCAACCCCGAAGTGACAATAATCGGGACCACTCCCGGTGATGACTGTAGTTTGAGGAGTTCATGTATTCACTATGTGCTAATGCTTTGTTCTGGTTCTCTATTAAAAGGACGCCTTAATATCCCTTAGTTTCCATTAGGACCGCGCTGCCACGGGAGGGTAGGACAAAAGATTTCATGCAAGTTCTTTTCCATAAGCACGTATGACTATATTCAGAATACATGCCTACATTTCATTGATGCATTGGAGCTAGTTCTATGTCACCCTATGTTATGACTGTTACATGATGAACCGCATCCGGCATAATTATCCATCACCGATCCAATGCCTACGAGTTTTCCATATACTGGTTTACGCTTATTTTACTTTCCCGTTGCTATTGTTACAATCACTAAAAAATACCAAAAACATTACTTTTGCTTCCTTTACTTTTGTTACCGTTACCACCACTATCATATTACTTTGCTACTAAATACTTTGCTGCAGATATTAAGTTATCCAAGTGTGGCTGAATTGACAACTCAGTTGCTAACACTTGAGAATATTCTTAGGCGCCCCTTGTGTCGAATCAATAAATTTGGGTTGAATACTCTACCCTCGAAATCTGTTGCGATCCACTATACTTGTGGGTTATCAAGAGGGAGAGAAACAGAAAGAGGAAGGGGCGGGGTGGGGCTCGGCCATTAGTTAGGTTACTTCTTTGCCGTCCGCCCACCCTTTCCCATCCGCCCACCCTTTGACGTCTGCTTTGTTTTCTCATTGCCATCTGCTAGATGACGGCAAAGAGGGGGGCCGTTAAGTTTTTTCCAATTAGCTCATTAGTGGGGCCCAGCTCTCTCTTTGTCGTCAGCCAGCTGACGGCAAAGATTCTTTGCCATCCATTTTCTGTAAGCGGACGGCAAAGACCTTCTTTGTCGTCCGCCAGCGGACGGCAAAGAACTGGCAGACGGCAAATAAGCTAATTCCAGTACTGTAACCCGCTCGTCCTCGGCCACTGATACGTCTCCAACGTATCTATAATTTATGAAGTATTCATGCTATTATATTATCCTTCTAGGATGCTTTATATGCATTTATATGATATTTTATATGATTTTTTGGGACTAACCTATTAACCTAGAGCCCAGTGCCAGTTTTTGTTTTCTCCTTGTTTTAGAGTATCGCAGAAAAGGAAAACTAAACGGAGTCCAACTGACGTGCCACTTGACGGAGATCATTTTGGGACCAGAAGAAGCCCACGGAGTACCAGAAGCAGGCCAGAAGAGTCTCGGGCTGCCCACGAGAGTAGGGGGCGCCCACCCCCCTAGGGCGCGCCCCCCTACCTCGTGGATAGCCCGAAGACTCCCTGACGTGAAATCAACGCAAAACTCTTCTATATATACTCAAACTTCCAGAAAGGAACCTAGATCGGAAGTTCCGCCGCCGCAAGCCTCTGTAGCCACGAGAAGTCAATCTAGGCCCTCTCCGGCAACCTGCCAGAGGGGGCCATCATCACCGGTGGCCATGGAGGAGTATCCCGGAGGGGCCATCATCACCATGGAGGCCAAGGACCAGAGGGTGGAGGCCATGGAGGAGGAAGCACAAGGGGGAGAATCTCTCCTCCTCTCTTCCGGTGGCGCCGGAGTGCCATAGGGAGGGGAATCATCGCCACGGTGATCGTCTTCATCAACATCACCATCATCATCACCATCCTCATCTCTTTTACACGGTCGACTCTCCCGCACCCCGCTGTAATCCCTACTTGAACATGGTGCTTTATGCCATATATTATGATCCAATGATGTGTTGCCATCCTATGATGTTTTGAGTAGATATCTTTTGTCTTTGGGTTGATTGATGATCTAGATTGGTATGACTTGTATGTTTTACATTGGTGCTGTCCTATGGTGCCCTCCCTGTCGCGCAAGCGTGAGGGATTCCCGCCGTAGGGTGTTGCAATACGTTCATGATTCGCTTATAGTGGGTTGGCGAGTGACTTAAACACAAACCCGAGTAAGAGGGATTGTTGCGTATGGGAATAGAGAGGACTTGATGCTTTAATGCTATGGTTGGATTTTACCTTAATGATCTTTAGTAGTTGCGGATGCTTGCTAGAGTTCCAATCATAAGTGCATCTGATCCAAGTAGAGAAAGTATGTTAGCTTATGCCTCTCCCTCATATGAAACTGCAATAGTGATCACCGGTCTTGTTAACAATTGCCTAGGAAAATTCCGCACACCGATCCACCATTTTTCCACACTCGCTATTTATAATATTTAGTAATATATTCTAACTTTATGATAACAACACCTACTTTTATATTTTAGCTCTCTGATATCATACAAAGTTATCCTCTTCATACCCACAACGTAGTTTTATTTCCCGTTTCTAGTTGGAAGTAAAACGTTCGGTGCACGTAGAGTCGTATCAGTGGCAGATAGGGCTTGAGAGAATATTGATCTTACATTTAGCTCCTTGTGGGTTCAACACTCCATACTTATCACTTCCACCTTTGGAAAGTGCTACGATGATTCCTTGCACTTGGGGATTATCAAGCTCTTTTCTAGCGCCGTTGCCGGGGAGCAATAGCGTGGGGTTGATATTCTCGTCTGTGCTTGTTTGCTTTCTTCACTAAGTAGATTTTGTTTTTTCCTTTTTTTTCTGTTTAGTTGTGGGTGAAACATAAAAATATCTAAAAGAATGAAAATACAAAAAATAATTACTTGCCTCTCATGCCTAAAAAGTTTTTCAAAAAGAGAAGCGATTGGAAAGTTATGCAATTAAGAAGTGAGGGTCGACCTTGAGCACTCGTGTTCGTGATCACGGAAACAATGTAGAATTTTTCATGGAAGTTTCTCTGTAAATAATTATCCCCTTGAATATACCCATTGTATTATAAGAATAATGTGCCAAGCTTTGGTTCTAGGATGATTAGATTGCTTGTTTACTTTGTGCAGAACAAAAACTGAAACTTTGGCTGTAGTGTGTGAATTTACATTTTTTTGCTGGAACATCAAATGGGTCTGAAACTTTATGCACATTACTTCTGTACAAATTGTTCAAATTGTCAAAATTAGTTCATAATTTTAGGAGTTACAGAAGTTTGCTAAACTTCCAAATTACTACAGACTGTCCTGTTTGAGACAGAATTTGTTTTTGATGCATTTCTTGCTTGTTTTGATGAAACTATCGGTCTCTATCAGTGGATTAAGCCATGGAAAAGTTATATTACAGTAGCTATAATGCAAAACCAAAATATGAATTGGTTTTCAACAGTACTTATAGTAGTGATTTGCTTTGTTATACTAAGGAATCTCATAAAGTTTTTGTTAAGGTTTTGTGTGAATGAAGTGTTCGAAGAACGAGGAGCTATCAATATGAGAAGAATAAAGAGAGGCAAGAGTTAAAGATTTGGGATGCCCAAGGCACCCCAAGTAAATATTTCCAAGGATACTCAAGCATCTAAGCTTGGGGATGCCCTGGTTGGCATCCCATCTTTTTTCTTCAACAATTATCGGTTTACCTCGGTTTTTATTTTGTTCACATGATTTGTGTCCTTTTGTTTTTGTTTTTCTTTTAAGAACCATGCTAGCATGAGATTTCCCTTCATCAATTTATAGAATACTTCATGAGCTTCACTTATATCTTTTAAGTATGATCTTATAGAATTGCTCTTTGTGCTTCACTTAAATCTTTTGAGTATGGTTTTATAGAATGCTTCATCTGCTTCACTTATACATTTTGAGCTTGGATATTGGTTAGTCTATATTAATTGTAGAATTCTCCATGAACTTCACTTATATATTTTGGAGTATGAATAATGCTATCATTTAAAGTGGGTTTGGAAGAGTGTCAACTTTAGTAATTAGTGATCCCACTATGTTGGAGGGTGTTGAATCTTAATGTGATATTTATGAAAGTGGATTTGGAAGAGTGTCAACTTTAGCTAGTAATGATTCCACTATTTCGGAAGAGGTTTCAATTGAGTATGAGAACAAAGTTTCCATCCATGATGCTACTGAAAATTATTATGAGGGAGGAATACATGCTTTTAGGAGTTGCAATAATATTAATTTTTCTCTCTATGTGCTTAAAGTTTTGAAGTTATACTTGTTTTGCCTTCCTATGCTAGTTGATTCTTGTTCCCATAAGTTGTGTGCTCACAAAAACCCTAGGTATAGGAAGTTGGTTAGAATCAATTGTGCTAGTCATATTCTTCAAGATGCTCTCCTTGTGTTTCAATTCCTACCCTTTATGTGAGCATTATTGAAATCATCATGCCTAGCTAAAAGGCATTAAAGAAAAGCGCTTGTTGGGAGACAACCCAATATTTACCCTTACTGTTTTTGTGTGTTTACATGATTAAGCTACTGTAGCAATCATGTTTTATAGATTTTGTTTCAATAAAGTGCCAAGTAAGACCTTTGGGAAGACTTGGGTGAAAGTTAATGTGATCTTGCTGTAAAAAACAGAAACTTTGCGCTCACGAGAATAGATGTAATTTTTTATAGAAGAGTGCTTTTGCGTTGATTATTTTTGAAGAAGATTAATAGACAAATTCCTCACGTCCAACAATTTATTTCATAATTTTTGGAGTACCAGAAGTATGGTTATTGTTCAGATCATTACAGACTGTTATGTTTCTGACAGATTCTGTTTTCATTGCATAGTTTGCTTGTTTTCTAGTTTCTATGGCTTATATTCCTCAATATAAATTGTAGAAATGATATGGTACAGTGGGAATTGTGTGAGAATAATTATGAACCTTGTCTTTGACAGTAACAAAGTGAATGGTTTGCTCTTTATCATACAAACCTATCTCACGAAGTTTGGTTAAGTTTTGTGTGATTGAAGTTTTCAAGTTTTGGGTGAGATATCGATATGAGGAGAATAAGGAGTGGAAAGACCCTAAGCTTGGGGATGCCCGAGGCACCCCAAGGCTATATTCAAGGAAGACTCAATCGCCTAAGTTTGGGGATGCCCCGGACGGCATCCCCTCTTTCGTCTTCAAACTATCGGTATACCTTACTCGGAGCTATATTTTTAATCACCACATGATATGTGTTTTGCTTGGAGCATATTTTCAATTTTACTTGATGTTTGAATAAAATCATTGGATCTGAAATATTGAATGAAACATAATCCTCCCATGGCTACTTAATTATTTGACTACTCAGTGTTCTTCACTCGTATCTTTTTGGAGTAGTTTTTCATTTTCTCGCGTGCTTCATGTACATCCTACGAGTAAATGGTTGAATGAATCGAATGTCATAAATCTGAATTTATATATGTTTCATATACTTATAACATGGGGAGTAAAGACTTCACACATAATAATTATAGGTAGTAAACTTATTGGAAGTTAGCAAACTGAACAATTCATGAAACAATATTGAAGGAAGAGAGGTTTCACATATAAATATACTATCTTGGACATCTTTTATGATTAGGAGCACTCATTAAAATATGACATGCTAAAGAGTTGATGTTGGACAAGGAAGACAACGTAATGGGTTATGTTTTCTTATATCTGAAATAAAGTATATTGTCATGGATCATCCAACATGTTGAGCTTGCCTTTCCCCCTAATGCTAGCCAAATTCTTTGCACCAAGTAGAGATACTACTTGTGCTTCCCAAAACCCTTAAACCAGTTTTGCCATGAGAGTCCACCATATCTACCTATGGATTGAGTAACATCCTTCAAGTTGTCATCGGTGCAAGCAATAAAAATTGCTCTCTAAATATGTATGATTGATTGGTGTGGAGGAAATAAGCTTTATACGATCTTGTAATGTGGAAGAAATAAAAGCGCTGGACTGCATAATAAAGGTTCATATCACAAGGGGCAATATAAAGTGACGTTCTTTCGCATTAAGATTTTGTGCATCCAACCCTAAAAGCGCATGGCAACCTCTGCTTCCCTCTGCGAATGGCCTATCTTTTATTATTATCTTCTACCTTATGCAAGAGTCATGGTGATCTTCACCTTTCCTTTTTACATTTTATCCTTTGGCAAGAATAGGGTGTTGGAAAGATCATGAAACTATAAGCCCCTATCTTTCTCTGTGTCCGATTAAAACTCCATAACCACAAGTATTGCGTGAGTGTTAGCAATTGTGAAAGACTAAATGATAGTTGAGTATGTGGAGTTTGCTAAATCAAAGCTCTGACATAGACTTTTCCTGAAAATAAGATGAATTGCAATTGTTTGATGACTGAGAATATTGTTTGTTAGTTTTCAAGAAAGTTTATGATCTATACTTTAACATGTGATTAGCTTGTTACTTTATCATGAGAAGTTTTATGAGATGAGCTACTGTTATGACATATAATGATGCTAGAAAAAGTGATTGGAATTATCATTAATCAAACTTAAGCACTTGCTAGCGTTCACACTTCATAAATAATTTCTTTTATCATTTACCTACTCAAGGATGAGCAGGAATTAAGCTCGGGGATGCTGATACGTCTCCAACGTATCTATAATTTATGAAGTATTCATGCTATTATATTATCCTTCTAGGATGTTTTATATGCATTTATATGATATTTTATATGATTTCTTGGGACTAACCTATTAACCTATAGCCCAGTGCCAGTTTCTGTTTTCTCCTTGTTTTAGAGTATCGCAGAAAAGGAAAACTAAACGGAGTCCAATTGACATGCCACTTGACGGAGATAATTTTTGGACTAGAAGAAGCCCACGGAGTACCAGAAGCAGGCTAGAAGAGTCCCGGGCTGCCAGAAAGAAACCTAGATCGGAAGTTCCGCCGCCGCAAGCCTCTATAGCCACGAGAAGTCAATCTAGGCCCTCTCCGGCACCCTACCGGAGGGGGCCATCATAACCGATGGCCATGGAGGAGTATCCCGGAGGGGCCATCATCACCATGAAGGCCAAGGACCAGAGGGTGGAGGCCATGGAGGAAGCACAAGGGGGAGAACCTCTCCTCCTCTCTTCCGCTAGCGCCGGAGTGCCATCGGGAGGGGAATCATCGCCACGGTGATTGTCTTCATCAACATCACCATCATCATCACCATCCTCATCTCTTTTACGCGGTCCACTCTCCCGCACCCCGCTGTAATCCCTACTTGAACATGGTGCTTTATGCCACATATTATGATCCAATGATGTGTTGCCATCCTATGATGTTTTGAGTAGATATCTTTTGTCTTTGGGTTGATTGATGATCTAGATTGGTATGAGTTGTATGTTTTACATTGGTGCTGTCCTATGGTGCCCTCCATGTCGCGCAAGCGTGAGGGATTCCCATTGTAGGGTGTTGCAATACGTTCATGATTCGCTTATAGTGGGTTGGTGAGTGACTGAAACACAAACCCGAGTATGCTTGATGGGAATAAAGAGGACTTGATGCTTTAATGCTATGGTTGGGTTTTACCTTAATGATCTTTAGTAGTTGCGGATGCTTGCTAGAGTTCCAATCATAAGTGCATATGATCCAAGTAGAGAAAGTATGTTAGCTTATGCCTCTCCCTCATATGAAACTGCAATAGTGATCACCGGTCTTGTTAACAATTGCCTAGGACAATTCTGCACACCGATCCACCATTATTCCACACTCGCTATTTATAATATTTAGTATTATATTCTAACTTTATGATAACAGCACCTACTTTTATATTTTAGCTCTCCGATATCATACAAAATTATCCTCTTCATACCCACAACGTAGTTTTATTTCTCGTTTCTAGTTGGAAGTAAAACGTTCGGTGCACGTAGAGTCATATCAGTGGCAGATAGGGCTTGAGAGAATATTGATCTTACCTTTAGCTCCTTGTGGGTTCGACACTCCATACTTATCACTTCCACCTTTGGAAAGTGCTACGATGATTCCTTGCACTTGGGGATTATCATTCGCCCTATTTTTTTCCTTTCCTTCTCCTCTTCTTCTTCTTCTTCTTCTTCTTCTTCCTCTTCTTCTTCTTCTTTCTCTTATTCTTATTCTTCTTCTTCTTCTTCTTCTTCTTCTTCTTCTTCTTCTTCTTCTTCTTCTTCTTCTTCTTCTTCTTCTTCTTCTTCTTCTTCTTCTTCTTCTTCTTCTTCTTTCTTCTTATCCCTCCTCCTCTTCCTCCTCTTCCTCCCTCCTCCTCCTCCTTCTACTCCTCTTCTTCTTCTAAACTAAAACTAAAACTAATCTAAAATAAACTAAATTAAAATAAACTAAAAATAAACTAAAAATAAAACTAAACTAAAACTAAAACTAAAACTAAACTAAAAGAAACTAAAAAACTAAACTAAAAAAAGGGTGGATGGCGAGGTCGGCCGGTGGGGTGGGGCGGCGTAGGGGCCGCGGGGAGGGGTCCGGCATAGGGGCGTACACAAGGGGGGAGGGTGCACCTAGGGGGTAGGGCGTGCCCCCTACCTTGTGGGACCCTCGTGACTCCCCTAGCCTAATTATTCATCCTATATATTCACATATATTCCCAAACCACCAGAAGTATCCAAGAAAACACTTTTCCACCGCCGCAACCTTCTGTTCCCGTGACATATCATCTTGGGGCCTTTTTCGGCATCCTGCCGGAGGGGGATTCGATCACGGAGGTCTTCTACATCAACTCTATATCCCTTCCGATGAAGCGTGAGTAGTTTACCTCAGACCTACGGGTCCATAGCTAGTAGCTAGATGGCTTCTTCTCTCTCTTTGATTCTCAATAGCATGTTCTCCTCGATGTTCTTGGAGATCTATCCGATGTAATCTTCTTTTACGGTGTGTTTGTCGAGATCCGATGAATTGTGGATCTATGATAACCTTATCTATGAATATTATTTGAATCTTCTCTGACTTCTTTTATGCATGATTTGATATCTTTGTAATTCTCTTATAACTATCGATTTGGTTTGGCCAACTAGATTGGTTTTCCTGCAATGGGAGAAGTGCTTAGCTTTGGGTTCAATCTTGTGATGCCCTTTCCCAGTCATAGTAGGGGGCAGCAAGGCACGTATTGTATTGTTGCCATAGAGGATAAAAAGATGGGGTTTACATCATATTGCTTGAGTTTATTCCTCTACATCATGTCATCTTACTTAATGCGTTACTTTGTTCTTCATGAACTTAATACTCTAGATGCAGGCAGAAGTCGGTCGACGTGTGGAGTAATAGTAGTAGATGCAGAATCGTTTCAGTCTACTTGACACGGACATGATGCCTATATTTCATAATCATTGCTTTAGATATCGTCATAATTTTGCGCTTTTCTATCAATTGCTCGACAGTAATTTATTCTCTAGTGAAACCTATGGCCCCCGGGTCTATTTTCCATCATATAAGTTTCTGATCTACTATTTTCCATCATATTAGTTTCCGATCTAATATTTTGCAATTTTTTACTTTCCAATCTATAAAACAAAAAAACCCCAAAATATTTACTTTATCTTTTGTTTAGTTTTATTTATGTCTATCAGATCTCACTTGGGGTGCCTTGGGCATTCCCAAGCTTGAACTCTTGCCTCTCTTTATTCTTCTCATATTGATAGCTCCTCGACCTTCGGACACTTCATCCACACAAAACTTTAACAAAAACTTGTGAGATCCGTTAGTGTAATAAAGCAAATCACTACCTTTAGGTACTGTAATGAACTCATTCTTTATTTATATTGATGTTAAACCTACTATATTCCAACTTCTCTATGGTTCATACCCCCCGATACTAGCCATAGATTCATCAAAATAAGCAAACAACACACACAAAACAAAATCTGTTAAAAACAGAACAGTCTGTAGTAATCTGGAAGTTTGGTAAACTTCTGTAACTCCTAAAATTATGAAATAAATTTGACAATTTGGAAAATTTGTACAGAAGTAATGTGCAAAAAGTTTCAGACCCATTTGACCTTCTAGTAAAAATGTAAATTCATGCACTACAGCCAAAGTTTCTGTTTTTGTTGTGCACATAGTAAACAAGCAATCTAATCATCCTAAAACCAAAACTTGGCACATTATTTTTATAATACAATGGATATATACAAGGGGATATTTATTTACAAAGAAATTTCCATGAAAAAATGTACATTGTTTCCGTGAGCATGAACACAAGTGCTCAAGGTCGACCCTCACTTCTTCAATGCATAACTTTCCAATCACTTCTCTTTTTGAAAAACTTTTTAGGCATGAGAGGCAAGTAATAATTTTTTTTGTATTTTCATTCTTTTAAATTTTTTTGTATGATTCACCCACAACTAAACAAAAACAAAAAGGAAAAACAAAATCTACTTCGTGAAGAAAGCAAACAAGCACACACGAGAATATCAACCCCACGCTATTGCTCCCCGGCAACGGCGCTAGAAAAGAGCTTGATAATCCCCAAGTGCAGGGAATCGTCGTAGCAATTTCCAAAGGTGGAAATGATAAGTATGGAGTGTCGAACCCACAAGGAGCTAAAGGTAAGATCAATATTCTCTCAAGCCCTATCTGCCACTGATACGACTCTACGTACACCGAACGTTTGCTTCCAACTAGTAGCGATAAATAAAACTACGTTGTGGGTATGAAGTGGATAACTTTGTATGATATCGGAGAGCTAAAATATGAAAGTAGGTGCTGTTATCATAAGGTTAGAATATATTACTAAATATTACAAATAGCGAGTGTGGAATAATAGTGGATCAGTGTGCGGAATTGTCCTAGGCAATTGTTAACAAGACCGGTGATCACTATTGCAGTTTCATATGAGGGAGAGGCATAAGCTAACATACTTTCTCTACTTGGATCATATGCACTTATGATTGGAACTCTAGCAAGCATCCGCAACTACTAAAGATCATTAATTGAAAACCCAACCATAGCATTAAAGCATCAAGTCCTCTTTATTTCCATACGCAACAATCCCTCTTACTTGGGTTTTTGTTTCAGTCACTCACCAACCCACTATAAGCGAATCATGAATGTATTGCAACACCCTACAGCGGGAATCCCTCACGCTTGCGCGACATGGAGGGCACCATAGGACAGCACCAAAGTAAAACATACAAGTCATACCAATCTAGATCATCAATCAACCCAAAGACAAAAGATATCTACTCAAAACATCATAGGATGGCAACACATCATTGGATCATAATATGTGGCATAAAGCACCATGTTCAAGTAGGGATTACAGTGGGGTGCGGGAGAGTGGACCACGTAAAAGAGATGAGGATGGTGATGATGATGGTGATGTTGATGAAGATGATCACTGTGGTGATGATTCCCCTCCCGATGGCACTCCGGTGCCACCAAGAGAGAGGAGGAGAGGTTATCCCCCTTGTGCTTCCTCCTCCATGGCCTCCAACCTCTGGTCCTTGGCCTTCATGGTGATGATGGCCCCCCAGGATACTCCTCCATGGCCACCAGTGATGATGGCCCCCTCCAGCAGGGTGCCGAAGAGGGCCTAGATTGATTTCTCGTGGCTACAGAGGCTTGAGGCGGCGGAACTTCCAATCTAGGTTAATTTTCTGAGGTTTCTGTATTTATAGGAATTTTTGGCGTTGGTCTCACGTCAAGGAGGTGCCCGAGCTGTCCACGAGGTAGGCCCACGCGCCCTAGGGGGGTGGGCGCGCCCCCCACCCTTGTGGGAAGCTCGGGACTCTTCTGGCCCAACTCTGATACTATGTGGTCTTCTTTTGGTCCATAAAAAATCATCAAAAATTGGCCCGTCAATTGGACTCCGTTTGGTATTCCTTTTCTGCAAAACTCAAAAACAAGGAGAAAACAGAAACTGGCACTGGGCTCTAGGTTAATAGTTAGTCCCAAAAATCATATAAAATGTCATATAAATGCATATAAAACATCCTAGAAGGATAGTATAATAGCATGAATACTTCATAAATTATAGATACGTTGGAGACGTATCATGGTGTACTGAGAAGAAAAGAAACCTTGAAGCAAACATGTGTTAGCTATGTGGAAATCAGTGGCTGAAATATGTAGCCTACCACGTGTGGAGGATGTAAAATTATTGGGTCAAAGTTGTTATTGCATGCCTCCAGTGAGCTCCTGGAAACAGAACGTATGATGTTCGTCATTCTTTTGTGGAGATGCTGGCAAGTTCGGCACAAGAATGTGATAATATCCCTCCTCCCATTGAAATATCTCGATAATGCATATAGAGCTACCTTAGCTCGCTCATCATGATTGAGCAGCACCCGGAGATGATGTGCTGAAAGGCAGTGGCGAAGACTGGCCCCAGGCCAGGGGGGGGGGGGGGCTGGACCCGGGGCGTGAGGATTTATTCCTTTGTAGACTGTAGCATTTTTACACTGTTATTCACTATAGCAATGAAGCAGGCCTGGGCCGGATGCTAGCCTGGCTCCCCCTCCTCTGAAAGGAAAGGGGTGTTATCATATGTGTGATGCATGGCCAGTGCAAAATAGCTCAACAATACCCCATTTGTAAATATGCAAGTTTCATGGAAGCTGCCTCTTGTTTGCCCGTAAAAACTGAACGTCGATGGTTAGTTTAATTCTTAATCCGGACTTGCTAGTGTTTGGATGGTTCTAAGGGACCATATGTGCATATTTAGCTCCTACCGGTACATATACATTTTCTCAACTCCGCTTGAATCAGAGATAGCAGCATGCATAGAAGGCATATCTCCGGCTTTGCAATAGTGCACCACTCCGGCTTATATTGAAGTGGATTGTTTGGCATCAGTCAACCTGGTGAACAATAATGATAAGGATAGATTAGCGTATTCGGCTATGATTCAGGAGGTCAAATCTTTCATGCTCACTAGTGAATCTTGTACTACACATAGTAGTAGGTGTCAGAACAATGTAAGCCACTACTTGGCAACTTATGCTCTACTAGAGACTCACATATCGGTCTGGCTCCATTCTGGTCAAAGGTATGTGGAGGATCTATGTAGAGCTGATTGCAATCATGGTTGATGAGTAATGCAAAATTCTATTTGCAACTATACATGTATATGTGTTTGCGCACTTTGTTTCCAGATTTTTCGCCATGTGAAAAAAAGTTTTCGAGAACAACAAATGAAGGGCTACCTAGAGCCCTCCCATCAAATGAACTTTTTTGCATATTGGTTACCCTATCTGAGTATGACATCCAACAAATAGAACGATTCTTCACTAAAGGAGAACATTCGTTATGTCATGTTACCTAATTGATGATTATAAAGGGAGAACCATTCGGTGCCCGGCTCATATGAAACCGCGCTGAAGAAAAATAAATTCAAAACAAATACCAGAAAAAAATAAAAAAATCCAAAAAAAGTTGCATGGTAGATAATTTGGTGCGTGAGCTCCACTCCAAATTGCAGATCATTTGGATTTCTGAATAGCTCTCGAAAAAATAACAAATTTGGGTTATGTAAAAAAGTTTACTGTTCATATACTGTTGTGACCCAATTTGTCTTATTTACTGAGAGCTACTCAAATGTCCAAATGATCTGAAATTTGGAGTGCACCTCACACACCAAATTATCTATCATGCAAAAAAATTGGATTTTTTGGAATTGTTTGTATTTTTGTGATTTTTTCTTGACAAGCTGCAGATGAGCATGGGCTCAGAAATGGATACTCGGATTATAGATAAATAAAATGGTTGCCGCTACAAAATGCACATCCTCCTTGGCTTATTAGTTATTATCTTAGCAACTCCGCCTCTGGCGACCGGTTTATGTGCCGAGAGGTGGGTCGAGGAGGATCGTGGATCTTCATGTTCATGGGAAGTCTTGGTCTATTTTATTAGATTTTGATGTCCTTGTATCATTCATCTAGGAGGTGGAGGCGATGAAACAGTGGAATAAGTGCATTCGGTCATTCATCTAAGAGCAGAGGTTTGATTTCCCCATATCGATTCATTGGATTGTGTGCAAAACTATCGACCGTGATGTTTTCGCTTTCGTTCATGGAGGCGCCAATGGCCTTTGTCAATAAGATATGCGACGATGCTTTGCTCCATTGATGTGGGGTTGGTTCTACTCGTCTGGCATTCACTTTCTCCATGCCGACGGTAGACGTGGTTTAGATCGGCATCGCTGGCATCTCCTAGCAACATGGCGATGCCAGCGATGGGTGGGCTTTAGGATTACACCAACCCCCTAACTCCGACAATGCGGAGCAGGTGCGACGTAGTGCTGGGTTCATGACACGCTCTTGGCGCTTGTAGGTCGGAGACAACAACAAATTCCATCTTGATATATTTGTATTTTTTTTGTTTCACCGAAGGTGGTCATGTAAGGCTCATTCTTGATCAATATATGTCTTTCGGTAAGTGAAAAAGAATATAAGTATATTTAGGCAAAAATAAACTACTAATACACTCGTACTTACATCAAACAATTATAGTTTTGGCCATGAGCTGGGCGGGCCATGGCCCATTTGGCCTGGCTCTAGCTCCGCCACTGGCTGGCATCTCCTAGCAACATGGCGTGACTTCCCGCCCGCAATTACATCGGCCTTAACTCTGACAATGCCGAGCAGGTGCAGCGTAGTGCTAGGATCACGACACTCTCTTGGCGCTTGCAGGTCGGAGACAGCGATGAACTCCCTCTTGATATATTTGTATTTTTTGTTTCATCGAAGGTGATCTTGTAAGGCTCAGTCTTGATCAATATATGTCTTTCGGTAAATGAAAAAAATGTAAGTATATTTAGGAAAACATTAACTACTTATACACTCATACGTACATCAAAAAATTATTCAAATGAAGAAGTGTATAATGAACGTACGTACGTGTCAATACAATCTTATCTTATTTCTGCGATTTGGCAGGACATTAATTTTGGTGATGAGACATTTAGACACCCTTAAAAACTATCAGGATTTTTGAATATTTCCCAAACAAGCTTCTTCCCCGCGCAACGCCACCAACGGCTCGATCCGCTCGCCCCTCCCCCTGCCCTAGCCCTAGCCCCCATTCCTCCTTATAAATACGCCCACTCCTCCCAGCCGCAAACCACACCCGCAGCCTCATCTGCATCGCAATTCCCCATCTTCTTTCTCCTAGACAGATCTAAAGAAGAGCAGATCCATTCTCCATTCCTCTATCCAAAGCTCTAGCTAGATGATAAACCTGTCCCTCATCGGCTCGGAGTGCTACTCCGGCGCCGGCCACAACACGCTCGAAGCCGACGACCCGTCGGACGGCCTGTTGACCGATGTCCCTGAACCGGACGCCGCGTGGTTAGAGGAGATGGCCGATTATTTGTTTGGAGGAGATGCTGCGCCGGTGGCGGTCGTGGCGGTGAATGACAGGGTGGAAGAGGGGGCTGCGGTGTCTGAGCCGGTGCCCGTGGAGGCTGCTAAGGAGGCCACGGTGAACCTCCAGGGGAAGAAGAAGAGGACAACCAAGGGGACAGTCGCGGCGCGGGGGTCCAAGAGGCAGTGCTCGCTGTTGGGTCCTAATGAGACCACCAGCGGCGGCAGCAATCAAGGCGCGGGGAGCGACGCTATGTACGATCACCAGATGCCGCTTGCCACGGGGATGAAGGTTGCCGGCGGCGGAAGGCGGCGGAGGAAGAAGGAGGACCCTGGCAGCGTCTCGTGGGAGTGGGAGTGGGACAAGGAGGTGGGCCTTGCGAGCTACCCGGCGTTACAGTTCTGGCTCCTTTTCCACATGCTCCCCAGGACGTTCGACTCCCTGTGCAAGCTGCTCGCCCGCGTCGTCGGCAGGGATGAAACCAAGCGGCACCCGCGCGAACGCTAACCCGTCCCCGTGCGCAAGCGCGTCGCCGTCGCCGTCTGGCGCCTCGCCTCGGGGGAGTCCCTCCGCGAGATCGAGAAGCGCTTCGGCATCGCGCTCTGCACCTGCCAGAAGATCGTGCGCGAGGTCTGCTCAGCCATCAAGGACGTAATGTTCCATCAGGAGGTCGGCTGGCCGGACGCCGCCCGCATGGCGACGATCGCTGCCAAGTTCCAGGCCCTGTCGGGCATCCGGGGCATCGCCGGCGCCGTCTACACCACCCACGTCGCCATCATCGCACCCCACGAAAACCGCATGGGCTACCATAACAGCCACGCCACGGCACGCAACAACGGCAGGGACTCCTATAGCGTCACCGTCCAGGCGTCCATGGACGCGGACGGGACCTTCACCAACGTGTTCGCCGGCCGCCCTGGCGGCGACTCCGACGAGGAAATCCTCCTCGGGTCGTCGCTGAACAAGGCCGACCGTGCTGGGGACATCCTTGCCCAGGGCATGAGCCTGGTCGGCGGCGCTAGCTACCCGCTCCTTGATTGGACGCTGGTGCCGTACTCCGGCGAGAACCTGACGACGGCGCAACACAGCCTCAACGAGGGCGTCGCAGTGGTGCGCGACGTCGCCGTGAACGGGATCCGGAGGTTCAAGGTGCGCTGGGGCTGCCTCCAGATGCGAAGCGAGGTCAAGGTGGGAGACCTTGAAACGGAACTCTTTGCATGCGCTGTCCTCCACAACTTCTGCGAGCGCAGCGGTGACCCTCTCAACTTCGAGCTACTGCAGGGCTTGGAGCTCCACGATGACGAAGGCATGGTCGCCGATAACCCCGTGCACTCCACCGCCGCAGTGCAGGCGCGCAACACCCTCGCACAAGACATGATGGAACAGCTAGCTGGCTACTAGCCAGCCAGCTGGTGTGCCGCCGTGCGCGGAAGGAAGCCGACCAAGGGTTCATATCGGAAGAGCAAGCTATATATTGCGAATAAGTTTTCCTTGATCTAGTCCCCATTTTCAGACTCGTGCTTTCGTGGGAGCCAATTCATCATCATCAGTTTTGTCAATCATATTATATATCCAGCAAATTACAGTCTGCTTGTATTTCATTTTATATTGAGAGATCGCTCCTTCTCTACATGGTATCATATATATACTTTGTTGTTCTTTGGTTAGCATGAAATCCTCATCATGCAAGTACGATGATCTATGTGTGTACTAGTGTTGAAACCTTTGAATGGTTAATGGACAAGTAAGAAGCTTTAGGCCCTGTTTGGTTCATAAGTCATACATGGGATTTTACCGATGTTGAAGACTTCAACCAAAAGTCGAACATGGGATTTTCATCCCCGAGGCCAAGCTTCGAGCCAACACCGTTAATAAGGGCATGCCACTCGTACGCCGATGATAACCCACAAGTATAGGGGATTAATTGTAGCCTCTTTCGATAAGTAAGAGTGTCGAACCCAACGAGGAGCTAAAGGTAGAACAAATATTCCCTCAAGTTTTATCGACCACCGATACAACTCTACGCACGCTTGACGTTCGCTTTACCGGAAACAAGTATGAAACTAGAAGTACTTTGTAGGAGTTTTTAGGTAAGCTTGCAAGAAAGTAAAGAGCACGTAAATAAAAGCTAGGGGCTGTTTAGATGAAGACACAACTAAATTAGTTTTAGTAGAGAGCTTTTGTCAACAAGAAGGTTATTTGTCCCTAGGCAATCGATAACTAGACCGGTAATCATTATTGCAATTTTATTTGAGGGAGAGGCATAAGCTAACATACTTTCTCTACTTGGATCATATGCACTTATGATTGGAACTCTAGCAAGCATCCGCAACTACTAAAGATTCATTAAGGTAAAACCCAACCATAGCATTAAAGTATCAACTCCCCTTTATCCCATACGCAAACAACCTACGTACTCGGGTCTGTGCTTCTGTCACTCACGCCACCCACCATAAGCAAATCATAAGAATATTGCAAACCCTACAGCGGGAATCCCTCACGCTTGCGCGATACGGAGAGCACCATAGGACAGCACCAATAATAAAACATACAACTCAAACCAATCACGATCATCAAATAGCCATTAGGACCAAACAGATCTACTCAAACATCATAGGATAGCCATACATCATAGGGAAATAATATATAGCGTTGAGCACCATGTTTAAGTAGAGATTACAGCGGGTAAGAGAGAGGTTACACCGCTGCATAGAGGGGGGAAGAGTTGGTGATGATGGCGGTGAAGTTATTGGTGAAGATGGCGGTGATGGTGATGGCCCCGGCAGCGCTCCGGCGCCACCGGAAGCAAGGGGGAGAGGGCCCCCTTCTTCTTCTTCTTCTTCTTCTTCCTTGACCTCCTCCCTAGATGGGAGAAGGGTTTCCCCTCTGGTCCTTGGCTCCCATGGCGTGGGAGGGGCGAGAGCCCCTCCGAGATTTGATCTATCTCTCTGTCTCTCTCTGGTTCCGCATTCTCTCCTGGCTCTGTTTCACCGTTTCGTGTATATATGGAGATCCATAACTCCGATTGGCTTGAAACCTTCGTCGTGATTTTTTTTCCGAATATTCGCTTTCTTGCGGCAAAAGAAGAGCGTCAACCGCCTTAAGGTGGGCTCACGAGGGTAGGGGGCGTGCCTAGGGGGGGGGCGCCCCCTGCCTCGTGACCACCTTGGGCACTGGTTCGGATTGATTTTCCTTCCAAATTTTCCATATTTTCTAAAAATAAGCTCCGTCCATTTTTATCCCGTTTGGACTCCGTTTGATATGGATATTCTGCGAAACCAAAAACATGCAACAGACAGGAACTGGCACTGGGCACTAGATCAATATGTTAGTCCCAAAAATAATATAAAAAGTTGCCAAAAAGTATATGAAAGTTGAATAATATTGGCATGGAACAATAAAAAATTATAGATACGTCGGAGACGTATCAGCATCCCCAAGCTTAATTCCTGCTCGTCCTCGAGTAGGTAAATGATAAAAAAGATAATTTTTGATGTGGAATGCTACCTAGCATAATCTTGATCATATATCTAATCATGGCATGAATATTAAGACACCAGTGATTCAAAGCAATAATCTATTCTTTGACATAAAAACAATAATTCTTCAAGCATACCAACCAAGCAATTGTGTCTTATTGAAATAACATAGCCAAAGAAAGCTCATCCCTACAAAATCATATAGTCTGGTTATGCTCCATCTTCACCACACAAAGCATTCACATCATGCACAACCCTGATGACAAGCCAAGCAATTGTTTCATACTTTTGACGTTCTCAAACCTTTTCAACTTTCACGCAATACATGAGCGTGATCCATGGACATAGCACTATAGGTGGAATAGAATATGATGATGGGGGTTATGTGGAGAAGACAAAGAAGGAGAAGGTCTCACATTGACGCAGCTAATCAACGGACTATGGAGATGCCCTTCAATAGATATCAATGTGAGTGAGTAGGGATTGCCATGCAACGGATGCACTAGAGCTATAAGTATATGAAAGCTCAACAAAAGAAACTAAGTGGGTGTGCATCCAACTCGCTTGCTCACGAAGAGCTAGGGCATTTTGAGGAAGCCCATCATTGGAATATACAAGCCAAGTTCTATAATGTAAAATTCCCACTAGTATGTGAAAGTGACAAAATGAGAGACTCTCTATATGAAGAACATGGTGCTACTTTGAAGCACAAGTGTGGTAAAAGGATAGTAACATTGCCCCTTCTCTCTTTTCTCTCTTTTTTTTCTTTTTTTTCTTTTTTTGGGCCTTCTCTTTTTTTTGGCCTTTCTCTTTTTTTTTATTTTTTTCGTCCGGAGTCTCATCCTGACTTGTGGGGGAATCATAGTCTCCATCATCCTTTCCTCACTGGGGCAATGCTCTAATAATGATGATCATCACACTTTTATTTACTTACAACTCAATATTACAACTCGATATCTAGAACAAAGATATGACTCTATATATATGAATGCCTCCGGCGGTGTACCGGGATGTGCAATGATCTAGCGTAGCAATGACATCAAAAAATGGACAAGCCATGAAAACATCATGCTAGCTATCTTACGATCATGCAAAGCAATATGACAATAAATGCTCAAGTCATGTATATGATGATGATGGAAGTTGCATGGCAATATATCTCGGAATGGCTATGAAAATGCCATAATAGGTAGGTATGGTGGCTGTTTTGAGGAAGATATAAGGGGGTTTATGTGTGATAGAGTGTATCGTATCACGGGGTTGGGATGCAGCGGCGAAGTTTGCACCAACTCTCGAGGTGAGAAAGGGCAATGCACGGTACCGAAGAGGCTAGCAATGATGGAAGGGTGAGAGTGCGTATAATCCATGGACTCAACATTAGTCATAAAGAACTCATATACTTATTGCAAAAATATATTAGTCATCGAAACAAAGTACTACGTGCATGCTCCTAGGGGGGTAGATTGGTAGGAAAGACCATCGCTCGTCCCCGGCCGCCACTCATAAGGAAGACAATCAATAAACACCTCATGCTCCGACTTCGTTACATAACGATTCACCATATGTGCATGCTACGGGACATGCAAACCTCAACACAAGTATTTCTCAATTTCACAATTACTCAACTATCATGACTCTAATATAACCATCTTTATATCGCAAAACTATTGCAAGGAATCAAACATATCATATTCAGCGATCTACAAGTTTATGTAGGATTTTATGACTAACCATGTGAATGACCAGTTCCTGTCATCTCTCTAAATAGATATAAGTGAAGCAAGAGAGTTTAATTCTTTCTACAAAAGATATGCCCACGCCCTAACAAATATAAGTGAAGCAAAATAGCATTCTACAAATGGCGGTTGTCTAAGTAAAGAGAAACAGGCAATCCAAACTTCAAATGATATAAGTGAAGCACATGAAGCATTCTATAAAGCCATACTCAAAAGATATAAGTGAAGTGCAAAGAGCATTCTAGAAATCAACCAAGGACTATCTCATACCAGCATGGTGCATAAAAGAAAAATAAAAACCTAAATGCAAAAGACGCTCCAAGATTGCACATATCGCATGAACAAAACGAATCCTGAAAACATCCCGATATTTGTTGAAGAAAGAGGGGATGCCTCCCCAGCATCCCCAAGCTTAGATGCTTGAGTCTCCTTGAATATTTACTTGGGGTGCCTCGGGCAACCCCAAGCTTGAGCTCTTGCCTCTCTTCCTTCTTCTCACATCGAGACCTTCTCGATCATCGAACACTTCATCCACACAAAACTTCAACAGAAAACTTGGTAAGATCCGTTAGTATAATAAAGCAAATCAATACTCTAAGTACTGTTGCAAACCAATTCATATTTTGTTTTTGCATTGTTTCTACTGTAATATAACTTTTTCAGGGCTTAATCCACTGATATAAATTGATAGTTTCATCAAAACAAGCAAACTATGCATCAAAAACAGAATCTGTCTAAAACAGAACAGTCTGTAATAATCTGAACATTCACCATACTTATGATACTTGAAAAATTCTGCCAAAATTAGGAAAAATAAACAATTTGTAAACCAAGACAGTGCAAAAAGAATCAGAACCATTTGACGTCCCAGTAAAAAACTAAAATTCATGCACTACAGTGAAAGTTTCTCTCCTGCACCGCACAAACCAACAAGCATCGTAAACATCCTAAAGGCAAACCTTGGCACATTATTTTTATAATACAATGGAATTGTACAAGGGGATAATTATTTTTGTTGACAAGTTTCTGTAATCAAGATTCACAAAGTTGCCGTGAGCATGAGCAAAGTTCAAGGAGCTCTCCCACTTCAACAATGCTTGTCTTTCTCACTTTCACTTTCCTTTTTGAAAAAGTTTTGGGTTCCCCTCTTTATTTTTGTTGTTTTTGAACTATATGAAAGCACTCAACAGAAATAAATGACTCTCTAAAACTTCCGGGTTGTCTCCCTGGCAGCGCTTTCTTTAAGGCCATTAAGCTAGGCATACAGTGCTCAAGTAGTGAATCCACCCGGATCCCAAGGTATATCAAAGCCAATTTTAATTAACAATGATTTGGTATTTAGTAGTGAGCACAAAGTAACATATATCAAGCAATGACGAAGTCTAACTCTCTTCCTATGCATCGGCATGTCATAAAAGAACAATTCATGCACACCTAGTAAAGGCCAATGCATAGTATAAACAGTTGCTTGCAATTTTATCATGTTGGAAACATAGAGAGGTGGAGATATAGTTCCTCTCTCATAATAATTGCAAGTATAAGCAGCAAGCACATGCATATTATATCTATCAAAATCATCATGTGCAACGGTAAAAGGCAACCCATCAATGTAATCCTTAATAAGTGCAAACTTCTCCGATATAGTGTAGTTTGGAGAATTCAAAAAGATAATAGGACTACCATGTGTGGGTGCACTAGCAACAATTTCATATTTAACATAGGGAACTATAGCAAGTTCATCTCCATAAGAATAATTCATATTGGCATCTTGGCCACAAGCATAGCAAGCATCATCAAAAAGGGATATTTCAAAAGAATCATAGGGATCATAACAGTCGTCATAGCAATCATCCTTCGGTAAGCACGAAGGGGAATTAAACAATGTATGAGTTGAAGAGTTACTCTCATTAGAAGGTGGGAATGGGTAGCTAATCCGCTCTTCCTCCTTTTGTTCTTCGCTCTCCTCATCATCTTTTTCATCCAACGAGCTCATAGTTTCATCAATTTCTTCTTCCATAGATTCCTGCAAAATATTAGTCTCTTCTTGGACGGCGGAGACTTTCTCAATAACTGAATTAATTTCATAATTGTATTTATAATTCTCATAGCAATATTTGAGGATAGCTAAATTTTCAGATCTATAAACAGCATCATCAAAATCATCAAACTCTTTAAACATAGATTCAATTTCATAAGCACCAATAAAAGCAACAAATTCTTCTATTTGTTCCACATCATAGTAATCATATATACCTCTAGCATAAGAAGCCAAGGTTTCATTATCATTAAATTTGCATGAAAAGGGGAGGTGTGGAGAATTCATCCTAGAGCAACAAGTATAATCATATTTCGAGCATAGTTGTCTAGCATACCACTTCAATATATAAATTTGATCCCATAATAGTTCCCTTTTTGTGTCAAGTGATAATCCATAAAGTATTCACGTTGATCCAAGGTTACTCCCATTACCAAATTGAATGAGTTTTTCTCAGGATTATCAAAGTGGTACATAATATTTTTCACATATTGAGCATCGAGGGTTTTAGGAGGTTCCCCATCTCCATGAGCAGAAAGTACACCTAATTTTTTTGGTATTTCGTGTTCCATATCCATAACTAAAGATAAAGAACAACTAAGAACAGCAAATAAAAATTACTTAGTGATAAAGCAAACAAGCACACACGAGAATATTCACCCCACGCTATTGCTCCCCGGCAACGGCGCCAGAAAAAGGTCTTGATAACAAATAAGTATAGGGGATCAATTGTAGCCTCTTTCGATAAGTAAGAGTGTCGAACGCAACGAGGAGCTAAAGGTAGAACAAATATTCCCTCAAGTTCTATCGACCACCGATACAACTCTACGCACGCTTGACGTTCGCTTTACCGGAAACACGTATGAAACTAGAAGTACTTTGTAGGAGTTTTTAGGTAAGCTTGCAAGAAAGTAAAGAGCACTTAAATAAAAGCTAGGGGCTGTTTAGATGAAGACACAACTAAATTAGTTTTAGTAGAGAGCTTTTGTCAACAAGAAGGTTATTTGTCCCTAGGCAATCGATAACTAGACCAGTAATCATTATTGCAATTTTATTTGAGGGAGAGGCATAAGCTAACATACTTTCTCTACTTGGATCATATGCACTTATGATTGGAACTCTAGCAAGCATCCGCAACTACTAAAGATTCATTAAGGTAAAACCCAACCATAGAATTAAAGTATCAAGTCCCCTTTATCCCATACGCAAACAACCTACGTACTCGGGTCTGTGCTTCTGTCACTCATGCCACCCACCATAAGCAAATCATAAGCATATTGCAAACCCTACAGCGGGAATCCCTCACGCTTGCGCGACATGGAGAGCACCATAGGACAACACCAATAATAAAACATACAACTCAAACCAATCACGATCATTAAATAGCCATTAGGACCAAACAGATCTACTCAAACATCATAGGATAGCCATACATCATAGGGAAATAATATATAGCGTTGAGCACCATGTTTAAGTAGAGATTACAGCGGGTAAGAGAGAGGTTACACCGCTGCATAGAGGGAGGAAGAGTTGATGATGATGGCGGTGAAGTTGTTGGTGAAGATGGCGGTGATGGTGATGGCCCCGGCAGCGCTCCGGCCCCACCTGAAGCAAGGGGAAGAGGGCCCCCTTCTTCTTCTTCTTCTTCCTTGATCTCCTCCCTAGATGGGAGAAGGGTTTCCCCTCTGGTCCTTGGCTCCCATGGCGTGGGAGGGGCGAGAGCCCCTCCGTGATTTGATCTATCTCTCTGTCTCTCTCTGGTTTTGCGTTCTCTCCTGGCTCTGTTTCACCGTTTCGTGTATATATGGAGATCCGTAACTCCGATTTACCTACTCGAGGATGAGCAGGAATTAAGCTCGGGGATGCTGATACGTCTCCAACGTATCTATAATTTATGAAGTATTCATGCTATTATATTATCCTTCTAGGATGTTTTATATGCATTTATATGATATTTTATATGATTTCTTGGGACTAACCTATTAACCTATAGCCCAGTGCCAGTTTCTGTTTTCTCCTTGTTTTAGAGTATCGCAGAAAAGGAAAACTAAACGGAGTCCAATTGACGTGCCACTTGACGGAGATAATTTTTGGACTAGAAGAAGCCCACGGAGTACCAGAAGCAGGCTAGAAGAGTTCCGGGCTGCCCACGAGGGTGGGGGGCGCGGGGAGGGTGCACCTAGGGGGTAGGGCATGCCCCCTGCCTTGTGGGCCCCTCGTGACTCCCCTAGCCTAATTATTCATCCTATATATTCACATATATTCCCAAACCACCAGAAGTATCCAAGAAAACACTTTTCCACCGCAGCAACCTTCTGTTCCCGTGACATATCATCTTGGGGCCTTTTCCGGCATCCTGCCGGAGGGGGATTCGATCACGGAGGTCTTCTACATCAACTCTATATCCCTTCTGATGAAGCGTGAGTAGTTTACCTCAGACCTACGGGTCCATAGCTAGTAGCTAGATGGCTTCTTCTCTCTCTTTGATTCTCAATAGCATGTTCTCCTCGATGTTCTTGGAGATCTATCCGATGTAATCTTCTTTTACGGTGTGTTTGTCGAGATCCGATGAATTGTGGATCTATGATAACCTTATCTATGAATATTATTTGAATCTTCTCTGACTTCTTTTATGCATGATTTGATATCTTTGTAATTCTCTTATAACTATCGATTTGGTTTGGCCAACTAGATTGGTTTTCTTGCAATGGGAGAAGTGCTTAGCTTTGGGTTCAATCTTGTGATGCCCTTTCCCAGTCATAGTAGGGGGCAGCAAGGCACGTATTGTATTGTTGCCATAGAGGATAAAAAGATGGGGTTTACATCATATTGCTTGAGTTTATTCCTCTACATCATGTCATCTTACTTAATGCGTTACTTAGTTCTTCATGAACTTAATAGTCTAGATGCAGGCAGAAGTCGGTCGACGTGTGGAGTAATAGTAGTAGATGCAGAATCGTTTCAGTCTACTTGACACGGACGTGATGCCTATATTTCATAATCATTGCTTTAGATATCGTCATAATTTTGCGCTTTTCTATCAATTGCTCGACAGTAATTTATTCTCTAGTGAAACCTATGGCCCCCGGGTCTATTTTCCATCATATAAGTTTCTGATCTACTATTTTCCATCATATTAGTTTCCGATCTAATATTTTGCAATCTTTTACTTTCCAATCTATAAAACAAAAAAAACCCCAAAATATTTACTTTATCTTTTGTTTAGTTTTATTTATGTCTATCAGATCTCACTTGGGGTGCCTTGGGAATTCCCAAGCTTGAATTCTTGCCTCTCTTTATTCTTCTCATATTGATAGCTCCTCGACCTTCGGACACTTCATCCACACAAAACTTTAACAAAAACTTGTGAGATCCGTTAGTGTAATAAAGCAAATCACTACCTTTCGGTACTGTAATGAACTCATTCTTTATTTATATTGATGTTAAACCTACTATATTTCAACTTCTCTATGGTTCATACCCCCCGATACTAGCCATAGATTCATCGAAATAAGCAAACAACACACACAAAACAAAATCTGTTAAAAACAGAACAGTCTGTAGTAATCTGGAAGTTTGGTAAACTTCTGTAACTCCTAAAATTATGAAATAAATTTGACAATTTGGAAAATTTGTACAGAAGTAATGTGCAAAAAGTTTCAGACCCATTTGACCTTCTAGTAAAAATGTAAATTCATGCACTACAGCCAAAGTTTCTGTTTTTGTTCTGCACATAGTAAACAAGCAATCTAATCATCCTAAAACCAAAACTTGGCACATTATTTTTATAATACAATGGATATATACAAGGGGATATTTATTTACAAAGAAACTTCCATCAAAAAATCTACATTGTTTCCGTGAGCATGAACACAAGTGCTCAAGGTCGACCCTCACTTCTTCAATGCATAACTTTCCAATCACTTCTCTTTTTGAAAAACTTTTTAGGCATGAGAGGCAAGTAATAATTTTTTTTGTATTTTCATTCTTTTAAATTTTTTTGTATGATTCACCCACAACTAAACAAAAACAAAAAGGAAAAACAAAATCTACTTAGTGAAGAAAGCAAACAAGCACACACGAGAATATCAACCCCACGCTATTGTTCCCCGGCAACGGCGCCAGAAAAGAGCTTGATAATCCCCAAGTGCAGGGAATCGTCGTAGCAATTTCCAAAGGTGGAAATGATAAGTATGGAGTGTCGAACCCACAAGGAGCTAAAGGTAAGATCAATATTCTCTCAAGCCCTATCTGCCACTGATACGACTCTACGTACACCGAACGTTTGCTTCCAACTAGTAACGATAAATAAAACTACATTGTGGGTATGAAGTGGATAACTTTGTATGATATCGGAGAGCTAAAATATGAAAGTAGGTGCTGTTATCATAAGGTTAGAATATATTACTAAATATTACAAATAGCGAGTGTGGAATAATAGTGGATCAGTGTGCGGAATTGTCCTAGGCAATTGTTAACAAGACCGGTGATCACTATTGCAGTTTCATATGAGGGAGAGGCATAAGCTAACATACTTTCTCTACTTGGATCATATGCACTTATGATTGGAACTCTAGCAAGCATCCGCAACTACTAAAGATCATTAATTGAAAACCCAACCATAGCATTAAAGCATCAAGTCCTCTTTATTTCCATACGCAACAATCCCTCTTACTTGGGTTTTTGTTTCAGTCACTCACCAACCCACTATAAGCGAATCATGAACGTATTGCAACACCCTACAGCGGGAATCCCTCACGCTTGCGCGACACGGAGGGCACCATAGGATAGCACCAAAGTAAAACATACAAGTCATACCAATCTAGATCATCAATCAACCCAAAGACAAAAGATATCTACTCAAAACATCATAGGATGGCAACACATCATTGGATCATAATATGTGGCATAAAGCACCATGTTCAAGTAGGGATTACAGTGGGGTGCGGGAGAGTGGACCACGTAAAAGAGATGAGGATGGTGATGATGATGGTGATGTTGATGAAGATGATCACTGTGGTGATGATTCCCCTCCCGATGGCACTCCGGTGCCACCAAGAGAGAGGAGGAGAGGTTATCCCCCTTGTGCTTCCTCCTCCATGGCCTCCAACCTCTGGTCCTTGGCCTTCATGGTGATGATGCCCCCCCAGGATACTCCTCCATGGCCACCAGTGATGATGGCCCCCTCCAGCAGGGTGCCGAAGAGGGCCTAGATTGATTTCTCGTGGCTACAGAGGCTTGAGGCGGCGGAACTTCCAATCTAGGTTAATTTTCTGAGGTTTCTGTATTTATAGGAATTTTTGGCGTTGGTCTCACGTCAAGGAGGTGCCCGAGCTGTCCACGAGGTAGGCCCATGCGCCCTAGGGGGGTGGGCGCGCCCCCCACCCTCGTGGGCAGCTCGGGACTCTTCTGGCCCAACTCTGATACTATGTGGTCTTCTTTTGGTCCATAAAAAATCATCAAAAATTGGCCCGTCAATTGGACTCCGTTTGGTATTCCTTTTCTGCAAAACTCAAAAACAAGGAGAAAACAGAAACTGGCACTGGGCTCTAGGTTAATAGTTAGTCCCAAAAATCATATAAAAAATCATATAAATACATATAAAACATCCTAGAAGGATAGTATAATAGCATGAATACTTCATAAATTATAGATACGTTGGAGACGTATCATGGTGTACTGAGAAGAAAAGAAACCTTGAAGCAAACATGTGTTAGCTATGTGGAAATCAGTGGCTGAAATATGTCGCCTACCACGTGTGGAGGATGTAAAATTATTGGGTCAAAGTTGTTATTGCATGCCTCCAGTGAGCTCCTGGAAACAGAACGTATGATGTTCGTCATTCTTTTGTGGAGATGCTGGCAAGTTCGGCACGAGAATGTGATAATATCCCTCCTCCCATTGAAATATCTCGATAATGCATATAGAGCTACCTTAGCTCGCTCATCATGATTGAGCAGCACCCGGAGATGATGTGTTGAAAGGCAGTGGCGAAGACTGGCCCCAGGCCAGGGGGGGCTGGACCCGGGGCGTGAGGATTTATTCCTTTGTAGACTGTAGCATTTTTACACTGTTATTCACTATAGCAATGAAGCAGGCCTGGGCCGGATGCTAGCCTCGCTCCCCCCCCCCCCCCTCTGAAAGGAAAGGGGTGTTATCATATGTGTGATGCATGGCCAGTGCAAAATAGCTCAACAATACCCCATTTGTAAATATGCAAGTTTCATGGAAGCTGCCTCTTGTTTGCCCGTAAAAACTGAACGTCGATGGTTAGTTTAATTCTTAATCCGGACTTGCTAGTGTTTGGATGGTTCTAAGGGACCACATGTGCATATTTAGCTCCTACCGGTACATATACATTTTCTCAACTCCGCTTGAATCAGAGATAGCGGCATGCATAGAAGGTATATCTCCGGCTTTGCAATAGTGCACCACTCCGGCTTATATTGAAGTGGATTGTTTGGCATCAGTCAACCTGGTGAACAATAATGATAAGGATAGATTAGCGTATTCGGCTATGATTCAGGAGGTCAAATCTTTCATGCTCACTAGTGAATCTTGTACTACACATAGTAGTAGGTGTCAGAACAATGTAAGCCACTACTTGGCAACTTATGCTCTACTAGAGACTCACATATCGGTCTGGCTCCATTCTGGTCAAAGGTATGTGGAGGATCTATGTAGAGCTGATTGCAATCATGGTTGATGAGTAATGCAAAATTCTATTTGCAACTATACATGTATATGTGTTTGCGCACTTTGTTTCCAGATTTTTCGCCATGTGAAAAAAAGTTTTCGAGAACAACAAATGAAGGGCTACCTAGAGCCCTCCCATCAAATGAACTTTTTTGCATATTGGTTACCCTATCTGAGTATGACATCCAACAAATAGAACGATTCTTCACTAAAGGAGAACATTCGTTATGTCATGTTACCTAATTGATGATTATAAAGGGAGAACCATTCGGTGCCCGGCTCATATGAAACCGCGCTGAAGAAAAAATAAATTCAAAACAAATACTAGAAAAAAATAAAAAAATCCAAAAAAAGTTGCATGGTAGATAATTTGGTGCGTGAGCTCCACTCCAAATTGCAGATCATTTGGATTTCTGAATAGCTCTCGAAAAAATAACAAATTTGGGTTATGTAAAAAAGTTTACTGTTCATATACTGTTGTGACCCAATTTGTCTTATTTACTGAGAGCTACTCAAATGTCCAAATGATCTGAAATTTGGAGTGCACCTCACACACCAAATTATCTATCATGCAAAAAAATTGGATTTTTTGGAATTGTTTGTATTTTTGTGATTTTTTCTTGACAAACTGCAGATGAGCATGGGCTCAGAAATGGATACTCGGATTATAGATAAATAAAATGGTTGCCGCTACAAAATGCACATCCTCCTTGGCTTATTAGTTATTATCTTAGCAACTCCGCCTCTGGCGACCGGTTTATGTGCCGAGAGGTGGGTCGAGGAGGATCATGGATCTTCATGTTCATGGGAAGTCTTGGTCTATTTTATTAGATTTTGATGTCCTTGTATCATTCATCTAGGAGGTGGAGGCGATGAAACAGTGGAATAAGTGCATTCGGTCATTCATCTAAGAGCAGAGGTTTGATTTCCCCATATCGATTCATTGGATTGTGTGCAGAACTATCGACCGTGATGTTTTCGCTTTCGTTCATGGAGGCGCCAATGGCCTTTGTCAATAAGATATGCGACGATGCTTTGCTCCATTGATGTGGGGTTGGTTCTACTCGTCTGGCATTCACTTTCTCCATGCCGACGGTAGATGTGGTTTAGATCGGCATCGCTGGCATCTCCTAGCAACATGGCGATGCCAGCGATGGGTGGGCTTTAGGATTACACCAACCCCCTAACTCCGACAATGCGGAGCAGGTGCGACGTAGTGCTGGGTTCATGACACGCTCTTGGCGCTTGTAGGTCGGAGACAACAACAAATTCCATCTTGATATATTTGTATTTTTTTGTTTCACCGAAGGTGGTCATGTAAGGCTCATTCTTGATCAATATATGTCTTTCGGTTAAGTGAAAAAGAATATAAGTATATTTAGGCAAAAATAAACTACTAATACACTCGTACTTACATCAAACAATTATAGTTTTGGCCATGAGCTGGGCGGGCCATGGCCCATTTGGCCTGGCTGTAGCTCCGCCACTGGCTGGCATCTCCTAGCAACATGGCGTGACTTCCCGCCCGCAATTACATCGGCCCTTAACTCTGACAATGCCGAGCAGGTGCAGCGTAGTGCTAGGATCACGACACTCTCTTGGCGCTTGCGGGTCGGAGACAGCGATGAACTCCCTCTTGATATATTTGTATTTTTTGTTTCATCGAAGGTGATCTTGTAAGGCTCAGTCTTGATCAATATATGTCTTTCGGTAAATGAAAAAAATATAAGTATATTTAGGCAAACATTAACTACTTATACACTCATACGTACATCAAAAAATTATTCAAATGAAGAAGTGTATAATGAACGTACGTACGTGTCAATACAATCTTATCTTATTTCTGGGATTTGGCAGGACATTAATTTTGGTGATGAGACATTTAGACACCCTTAAAAACTATCAGTATTTTTGAATATTTCCCAAACAAGCTTCTTCCCCGCGCAACGCCACCAACGGCTCGATCCGCTCGCCCCTCCCCCCTGCCCTAGCCCTAGCCCCCATTCCTCCTTATAAATACGCCCACTCCTCCCAGCCGCAAACCACACCCGCAGCCTCATCTGCATCGCAATTCCCCATCTTCTTTCTCCTAGACAGATCTAAAGAAGAGCAGATCCATTCTCCATTCCTCTATCCAAAGCTCTAGCTAGATGATAAACCTGTCCCTCATCGGCTCGGAGTGCTACTCCGGCGCCGGCCACAACACGCTCGAAGCCGACGACCCGTCGGACGGCCTGTTGACCGATGTCCCTGAACCGGACGCCGCGTGGTTAGAGGAGATGGCCGATTATTTGTTTGGAGGAGATGCTGCGCCGGTGGCGGTCGTGGCGGTGAATGACAGGGTGGAAGAGGGGGCTGCGGTGTCTGAGCCGGTGCCCGTGGAGGCTGCTAAGGAGGCCACGGTGAACCTCCAGGGGAAGAAGAAGAGGACAACCAAGGGGACAGTCGCGGCGCGGGGGTCCAAGAGGCAGCGCTCGCCGTTGGGTCCTAATGAGACCACCAGCGGCGGCAGCAATCAAGGCGCGGGGAGCGACGCTATGTACGATCACCAGATGCCGCTTGCCACGGGGATGAAGGTTGCCGGCGGCGGAAGGCGGCGGAGGAAGAAGGAGGACCCTGGCAGCGTCTCGTGGGAGTGGGAGTGGGACAAGGAGGTGGGCCTCGCGAGCTACCCGGCGTTACAGTTCTGGCTCCTTTTCCACATGCTCCCCAGGACGTTCGACTCCCTGTGCAAGCTGCTCGCCCGCGTCGTCGGCAGGGATGAAACCAAGCGGCACCCGCGCGAACGCTAACCCGTCCCCGTGCGCAAGCGCGTCGCCGTCGCCGTCTGGCGCCTCGCCTCGGGGGAGTCCCTCCGCGAGATCGAGAAGCGCTTCGGCATCGCGCTCTGCACCTGCCAGAAGATCGTGCGCGAGGTCTGCTCAGCCATCAAGGACGTAATGTTCCATCAGGAGGTCGGCTGGCCGGACGCCGCCCGCATGGCAACGATCGCTGCCAAGTTCCAGGCCCTGTCGGGCATCCGGGGCATCGCCGGCGCCGTCTACACCACCCACGTCGCCATCATCGCACCCCACGAAAACCGCATGGGCTACCATAACAGCCACGCCACGGCGCGCAACAACGGCAGGGACTCCTACAGCGTCACCGTCCAGGCGTCCATGGACGCGGACGGGACCTTCACCAACGTGTTCGCTGTTGTTGCCGACTAGCCCTAGCTCTCGCCTACCTCTCACAGCTCTCTTATTCTGCTGCAGACCGAGGTAGAAGAAGAAGGGAAGAAGAAGACACAGGTGGACACAGGAGGTTTCCGGCGCTCAAACGCCAACACCCACGAGCACGAACTCGTTCCCAGAGCACCACGGCTCTCGTACTACATCGCCTGGCCTTTATACTCAGGTAACGCAGCGGCCAAGCATACAGACCCCCACGCACGCACCACACGGCCACCACTACCGGCCACTAACTCCAGGCCGGCTAACCAGCTAACTACCAGTGCATGCATGCGCTAACAACCACACCTAGCAGCCACCAAGTTCGGCCTGGCTAGCTAGCTCCGGCTCTCACGCCTACCCAGCGACACACACGCATGCCACAAGCACACACAACGCACGCACGCACATGAACGCATGGCTTATTTCTAACATTCTCCTCCTAAGCCATGATCTCGCCATCGTCGAAGTTGTTGCAGCTCCTGTCATTGTCGTCGTCATAGTTGTGACCCAGCCCGCGGACCCGACCTGCCGCAACGACGCCGGTTGCACCGTGCTCCATCATGACTCCGGCAACATAGGCCGAGCTCCTTCTCCGCCGGCGACACACGCCTGGCGTCCCTCTGCGCCCCGCACGTCCCGCGCGCACCCAACGCGCCCGACGAGCCCGACCGCACCAGCGCGTCCCGCACGTCCCGCGCGCATCCGACGCGCCCGACGAGCCCAACAGCACCATACGCTCACCGCGTGCCGCCTCCGTGTCCGCCATGGCAGCCGTCACGCCGCGCCTACGTGTCACGCACCTTCCACGGTTGTCGCCCCGAGCCGTCGCGACCTCTGCGCCACCACGCAGGTCCTTCGCGACCTCCTCGTCTCCGCGACCGCCGTGCCCTTCGCGCGCACTCCCCACGTCCCCGCGCTCCCGCCGCGCACGTACGCGATCTGCGCAACCAGGTCCAGCGCCTCGACGTGGTCCACTCCCGCGGTCCCGACGTGCCCGCTACGTCTGGCGCGCGCCCATACACGCGCCCGACGCGGTAAGCCCGTCGCCGCGGCTTGTTCTGCCACGCTCCGCACGCCTCCAGCCCGCGCCATGATCGCGCTCCGACGCGAGCAACGCGGCCGATCCGGCGTGTCCCGGAGCTTGGCCTTCCCTCCGCCGAGCCGCGCCGCGCCACCGCAGCCTCTGCGCCACCGCGCAGGTCCGCCGCGGCCGCCGCGCTCCCCGCACGCACGGCGTCACCGTGCTCCGCCACCGCACGGGACGAGCGCCATCACCGGCGAGCTCCTCCGAACCCGATGCTCTGATACCAACTGTTGTTGCCGACTAGCCCTAGCTCTCGCCTACCTCTCACAGCTCTCTTGTTCTACTGCAGACCGAGGTAGAAGAAGAAGGGAAGAAGAAGACACAGGTGGACACAGGAGGTTTCCGGCGCTCAAACGCCAACACCCACGAGCACGAACTCGTTCCCAGAGCACCACGGCTCTCGTACTACATCGCCTGGCCTTTATACTCAGGTAACGCAGCGGCCAAGCATACAGACCCCCACGCACGCACCACACGGCCACCACTACCGGCCACTAACTCCAGGCCGGCTAACCAGCTAACTACCAGTGCATGCATGCGCTAACAACCACACCTAGCAGCCACCAAGTTCGGCCTGGCTAGCTAGCTCCGGCTCTCACGCCTACCCAGCGACACACACGCATGCCACAAGCACACACAACGCACGCACGCACATGAACGCATGGCTTATTTCTAACATTCGCCGGCCGCCCCGGTGGCGACTCCGACGAGGAAATCCTCCTCGGGTCGTCGCTGAACAAGGCCGACCGTGCTGGGGACATCCTTGCCCAGGGCATGAGCCTGGTCGGCGGCGCTAGCTACCCGCTCCTTGATTGGACGCTGGTGCCGTACTCCGGCGAGAACCTGACGACGGCGCAGCACAGCCTCAACGAGGGCGTCGCAGTGGTGCGCGACGTCGCCGTGAACGGGATCCGGAGGTTCAAGGAGCGCTGGGGCTGCCTCCAGATGCGCAGCGAGGTTAAGGTGGGAGACCTTGAAACGGAACTCTACGCGTGCGCTGTCCTCCACAACTTCTGCGAGCGCAGCGGCGACCCTCTCAACTTCGAGCTACTGCAGGGCTTGGAGCTCCACGATGACGAAGGCATGGTCGCCGATAACCCCGTGCACTCCACCGCCGCAGTGCAGGCGCGCGACACCCTCGCACAAGACATGATGGAACAGCTAGCTGGCTACTAGCCAGCCAGCTGGTGTGCCGCCGTGCGCGGAAGGAAGCCGACCAAGGGTTCATATCGGAAGAGCAAGCTATATATTGCGAATAAGTTTTCCTTGATCCAGTCTCCATTTTCAGACTCGTGCTTTCGTGGGAGCCAATTCATCATCATCAGTTTTGTCAATCATATTATATATCCAGCAAATTACAGTCTGCTTGTATTTCATTTTATATTGAGAGATCGCTCCTTCTCTACATGGTATCATATATATACTTTGTTGTTCTTTGGTTAGCATGAAATCCTCATCATGCAAGTACGATGATCTATGTGTGTACTAGTGTTGAAACCTTTGAATGGTTAATGGACAAGTAAGAAGCTTTAGGCCCTGTTTGGTTCATAAGTCATACGACTTTTTTAGTCCCAACTTATAAGTCCCAAGTCCCTAAAAAGTCCCTACCTGTTTGGTTTCCGGGACTTATAAGTCCCTATAAAATCATATTACAACTATAAGTCCCTATAAGACTCTTCTTGAGAGTCTTATTTCATAAGTCCCAAATGCCCATTTTAAGTCCCTATAAATCCCTCCTGTTTGGTTTAGATAGGACTTATAGGGACTTTTTTAAGTCCCTAAACCAATAAGTCTCTGGAAACAAACACCCTCTTAGAGGGAGCCTGCTGGTAATGCATGCATGGTGGGCTACCTTCCAATTTCTCAGTCCCCCTACAGGAAGCATAATTTCAACCAAGATTAATACCTACCATCTTCAAGCAAGGCCTGCATAACCTTGTATAAGTCTTAGATCATCGCTCTATGAAATCTCGATGCGCTTAGGTTGCTAGCTGTGTGATATACACCTAGATTAATTATTTGTAACCATTCGTATATATGATCTCTGTGCATGCATTTGATAAATAAATAAAAATCATATGAAACGATCGACTCGTAAATAAGGAAGGAAACACATATGAATGTATGTTCATTACATTGACAACCATGCGAGGGTGAACCAGCTTCCAAAACATGTCAACAGTAATTACAAGCTTGGTTACTTTCCTAAATAATACCCCTTCCTATTTAATTTTCCGGGCCAATTCTATCTAGTATTTGGTGTATTTCCTTCATACACTATTCCATGCCAATTGGCCCCCCCCCCCCCCCCCCACCATGATTCCAAAGGATTATTAATCACCCATCAGTAATTACTCCTCAAGTACATTCACACACAAAAAATACTCCTCAAATGAACGTTGTATCTTGTATATGGAAATTTCAGTTCCAAATTATCCTCAAACCAGTGCTTTGTTCACTGTCTGCAAAAACAAAACACCGAAGAAAAATGAATGGAGTGCACCCAACATCTCTTTTAGGGAAACTACTACAACCAAAATTAGTTGATGCTCATAGCTTGAATCAATTGCCCCGCATGTTAGAAAACATAAACCTTGATTTGATAGATATAGATATATCTGTATTTCTTTTCGTAAAGAGGACGGTGTCCTTGCCTATGCATCCAGTGATGCACACAACCATATCTTTATTGATTATTATATGATGTCAGACAAAGTCTAACATCCATGCCAAATGCTTACAAAAAATAAAGAAAACCTGAGGCCGTCCAAATTGGATCTACCTCACTACAGGATCTCCACAAACCCTACTACATGTGATCAAACGGTAATATACTACTCCTAGACAAAGCCTTCAAGAAGAAATCATTGTACGTTTACCGATGTTGAAGACTTCAACCAAAAGTCGAACATGGGATTTTCATCCCCGAGGCCAAGCTTCGAGCCAACACCGTTAATAAGGGCATGCCACTCGTACGCCGATGATAACCCACAAGTATAGAGGATTAATTGTAGCCTCTTTCGATAAGTAAGAGTGTCGAACCCAACGAGGAGCTAAAGGTAGAACAAATATTCCCTCATGTTCTATCGACCACCGATACAACTCTACGCACGCTTGACGTTCGCTTTACCGGAAACAAGTATGAAACTAGAAGTACTTTGTAGGAGTTTTTAGGTAAGCTTGCAAGAAAGTAAAGAGCACGTAAATAAAAGCTAGGGGCTGTTTAGATGAAGACACAACTAAATTAGTTTTAGTAGAGAGCTTTTGTCAACAAGAAGGTTATTTGTCCCTAGGCAATCGATAACTAGACCGGTAATCAACAAGAAGTAACAAATGGTGTGTAGGTAATGAACTCCTTGCTCTTGTGCTTCAAATGATAGTCTCCCAACACTCAACTCTCTCTCATAGGATTTGGATCTGGTGGAAAGAAGATTTGAGTGGAAAGCAACTTGGGGAAGGCTAGAGATCAAGATTCATATGGTAGGAATGGAATATCTTGGTCTCAACACATGAGTAGGTGGTTCTCTCTCAGAACATATGAGTTGGAATTGTGTATGTGTTCTGATGGCTCTCTCCATGAATGAAGAGGAGGTGGAGGGGTATATATAGCCTCCACACAAAATCCAACCGTTACACATAGTTTTCCAATCTCGGTGGGACCAAATCAACAAACTCGGTCAGACCGAAAAGGTAAACCTAGCGACCGTTAGAGATTTTCGATGGGACTGACATGCAACTCGGTAGGACCGATATGGTTAGGGTTTGGGCATAACGTAATCTTGGTGAGACCGATTACACAAACTCGGTGAGACCGATTTTGGTAATTAGCTAACCAGAGAGTTGGTCAGGAAAACTCGGTGGGACCGATTTGCTCTTTCGGTGAGACCGAAAAGTTACAAAAAGGAAACACTAAATTTACATTGCAATATCGGTGGGACCGATTCGCTCTTTCGGTGAGACCGAAAAGTTACGAAAGGGAAACAGAGAGTTTGCAATCCCATCTCGGTGAGACTGAGATCCCTATCGGTAGAACCGATTTGCTAGGGTTTGGCAGTGGCTTATGACAAGTGAAACTCGGTGGCGCCGGATAGAAAGAATCGGTAGGACCGAGTTTGGCTTAGGGTTTAGGTCATATGTGGATATGGGAAAGTAGTTGAGGGTTTTGGAGCATATCACTAAGCACATGAAGCAAGAGGCTCATTAAGCAACACCTCATCCCTCCTTGATAGTATTGGCTTTTCCTAAAGACTCAATGTGATCTTGGATCACTAAAATATAAAATGAAGAGTCTTGAGCTTTTGAGCTTGAGCCAATCCTTTGTCCTTAGCATTTTGAGGGTTCCACTTTCACATCCATGCCATGCCAATCATTGAGCTTTCCTGAAATAATCATCTTGGAATAGCATTAGCTCAATGAGCTATATGTTGTTATGAATTACCAAAACCACCTAGGGATAGTTGCACTTTCAGGGACACTTTCCGAGGAAACAACCTCAAGTTCATAGTATCAATTCTATTGGAAAATTTCCATCGATTATAATTGGAGGTTTTGAGTTTCCTCTTCCTACTGTCAAGAAGAAATATGATATTCTTATTATAGGGGATGTGCATATCCCCGTTGAGGTAACATAGTGTTATTCGAAATTTTTCCGGTTCCATGTTAATCGGAATGAGTTTGTTAACAAGACCTGATCAACCTTGTTAGTGGATTCCTTTTGATGAGCATGAGATGGATGAAACTAGAAGCACAACCTTCTGTACCCTCTTTATACTTTCTATTATTTAGTTGAAATAAAGAAAAATAGTATTTTTCTGTCTGTTTCCTGATTTATCCGTGCAATATAAAAATATCCCGAAAATAAAAGTCCTCCAAATGCCATGCCAATTTAATATGATTTTTTCGGGAATATTTGAGGATTTATGGTACTGAAATCATCGCGGGGGGAGCTGTCACCTGGCCACGAGGGTGGAGGGCGCACCCTACCCCCCAGGGCATGCCCCCTGCCTCGTGGGCCCATGGTGGCCCTCCTCCACTTATTTCTGCACCCATCCTCTTCTTCTTCCTCCCACAAACACGAATAACCAGCTCAAGCACGAGTTCTAGCTCACTTTGCTGTGATTTTCGATCTCCTTGCTCAAAGCACCTCTCGCAAAACTGCTTGGGGAGATTGTTCCTTGGTATGTGACTCCTCCATTGGTCCAATTAGTTTTTGCTTTAGTGCTTTATTCTTTGCAAATTTGTGCTGCATAGGTGACCATGTTCTTGAGCTTGCATGTCAAATTTATATGGTTCCAAGTAATTCTAATGCATGATATAGGCTCTAGGCACTTGTAGGAGTAGTTGCTATCATTTTTATTGAAGTTGGTTCACTTTTGTTTGAAGTTACTAAAAATTGCAGAAATTTTTCAAAGAAAAACAATATGCTTAGGAAGATTTTCCAAGGTGGTTCTTCAAGGAAGCAAGGCCCCAGGCTTGCAATGCGTGATGCTGATGAGGAGCACCCAAGGGATGCTCTAGTGCGGCCTTGTGAATGGCCTTCAGAAAATTTTATGGATCGAGCGGGAATCAAAGAAGAATTTAACGCATATTTGCGTAACGCCGATCTTGTGGACTTTGAGGCAGACAAATGCCCCCAGTACTATCAACTCACTAGCTCATTTGTGAGGAGGTTTGAATTTTCATCTTCGCGTAATTCTCCTTCAGTCATGTTTGATCTTTATGAAAAATCTTATAACATGGACTTAGAGGATTTTACTTTTGCTTGCAAACTTCCTCAATGGGGTAGTACTATTGATCCCCGTAAATCTGAATTTAGAGACTTTCTTGCTGGTATAACTATAGGGGAGTCTAGAGATATAACACAAGCTACCATAGGGAGCATTCACTTTCCTGCTATACATTATTTTGCTCTCTTCATAGGTAGGTGCATAAATGCTAAGGATGAAGCATGTCACATGTGTGTCCCTGACCTTAGCATTCTCAGGAGTGTTGTGTTAGGAGACCAATCTTATCATATGGGAGCCAATGTAGCACGTAGGTTGCATCATAATAGATAATGGAGATTTCTTTGGAGGAATTTATGCAACCCGCTTAGCTAATTTTCTTGAAGTGGATGTTCGTGAAGGTGATATGGAGTTGCCTCCTACTTATTTAGATTTTGATTCTATGGTCTCTCATCAGTTTGTCGAGAGGACTGAATCACCTCTCCAGTATCGACTAATCTTTAACAAACGGCATGTTATCCATATTACTCTCCCTGCTCCTGCCTTCTTTGATTCTCAGACAAAAGGAAGATATGCCATTGCTAGAGAGGAGGCAGATGTGTACGAGAGGAGGGCAGAGGTAGCCCGATGCCATGCTGCAGCTCAGGAGGCGATAGCCGCTGCGTCACAGTATGACCCCAACTACACCTACGGGTATCAGCCAGGCTATCCCTGGCAATAAACCAGGCTATTTCTCACCGACATTACATTTATGTTCACACACACTCATTGCTAGATGTCGGTGCTCATACTCTTTCACTGTAATATCCATGCTAGTTTATTTTCTTTTTCCTGCTTTCTTCTTGTGTGTTTAATAAACCTTAAGAAAAACCAAAAAAAATAGTAATAAGCTTTTAGCTAGTTTACTTTTCTTGTTGTAGTAATAATTAAAAAGAAAACCGAAAAAAGATTTCTCATTCTTCTTTTGCTTTTTGGGAGCTTTCCTGTGTAAATAGTTTTATTTCTTTTCTTTTCTTTGGGGGTCGATAGGAGAAGACCCTGATTAAATTGTTGAAGTGGCTCATTAGTGTTGATTTAACCAAGAGCCCATATTACCTTGTCTTCTCATGTTTATTGAATGCTCGCAGATTCCAGTTTAGTCCAATGCACATGCACTTTTATTATTATTCACTTCGTTCGGTCATGCAAGTGAAAGGCAATTATGATGATATATGATGGACTGACTGAGATGAGAAAAGCTGGTATGAACTCGACCTCTCTTGTTTTTGTAAATATGATGAGTTCATCGTTCTTGATTCAGCTTATTATGAATAAACATGTTTGCAATGACAATTAGAGATCATAGTTGCTTATGCCATGCTTGATTAGCTATGAGTTACAATGGTTTACCTTGCGTGCCATGCTATTAAAATGGTTATGATGTGGTATAATGGGGTGGTATCCTCCTTTGAATGATTTAAGTGACTTCACTTGGCACATGTTCACGCATGTAGTTGAAACAAAATCAACATAGCCTTCACGATATTTATGTTCATGGTGGATTATATCCTACTCATGCTTGCATCCAATGTTTATTAATTTTAATGCATGTTCATGGCTGTTGTCGCTCTCTAGTTGGTCGCTTCCCAGTCTTTTGCTAGCCTTAACTTGTACTAAGCGGGAATACTGCTTGTGCATCCAATCCCTTAAACCCCAAAGTTATTCCAGATGAGTCCACTATACCTTCCTATATGCGGTATCTACCTGCTGTTCCAAGTAAATTTGTATGTGCCAAACTCTAAACCTTCAAATAAACATTCTGTTTTGTATGCTCGAATAGCTCATGTATCAACTATGGTTGCCCGTATCTTCCATGTTAGGCGGGTTATTCTCAAGAGGAGTGGACTCCGCTCCTCACTCACAAGAAAATGGCTGGTCACCGGGATGCCCAGTCCCATGCTTTATGCAAACTAAATCAAAATAATTGCAAACAAAACTCCCCCTGGGACCTGATGTTAGTTGGAGGCACTCGTTGTTTCGAGCAAGCCATGGATTGATGCTTGTTGGTGGAGGGGGACTATAAACTTTACCATTCTGTTTGGGAACCACCTATAATGTGTGTAGCATGGAAGATATTGCCATTTCTTAGTTGTTATGTTGACAATGAAAGTATACCGCTCAAAATATTATTTATCTCTATTTCAAAACCGAGCTCTAGTACCTCTACAAATCCCCGCTTCCCTCTGCGAAGGGCCTATCTATTTACTTTTATGTTGAGTCATCACCCTCTTATTAAAAAGCACTAGCTGGAGAGCACAGCTATCATTTGCATTCATTACTGTTAATTTATATTGGGTATGACTATGATTGGATCTCTTTTACCATGAATTACAATGTCTAGTGAGTCCTTGATCTTTAAAGGTGCTCTGCATTTATGTTTTGCGGTCTCAGAAAGGGCTAGCGAGATACCATCTTATTATATCATATTATGATTGTTTTGAGAAAGTGTTGTCATCCGAGATTTATTATTATGGCTCGCTAGTTGATTATGCTATTGATATGAGTAAACATGAGACCTGAGAGTTATTGCAAATGTGGTTAGTTATAATCTTTGCTGAAAACTTGAATGCTGGCTTGACATATTTACAACAACAAGAGCAAACGGAGTTTGTATAAGTTTTTCTTTCTCTTTCAGTTTATCAACTGAATTGCTTGAGGACAAGAAAGGGTTTAAGCTTGGGGGAGTTGATACGTCTTCGTCGTATCTACTTTTCCAAACACTTTTGCCCTTCTTTTGGACTCTAACTTGTATGATTTGAATGGAACTAACCCGGACTGATGTTGTTTTCAGCACAATTGCCATGATGTTGTTTTATGTGCAGAAAATAAAAGTTCTCGGAATGACCTGAAACTCCACGGAATGTCAAGTTAAAAATAATAAAAAAATCCTTGCCAAAGATGAAGACCAGGGAGCCACACCATGTCCACGAGGGTGGGGGCGCCCCCCCTAGGGTGCGCCCCCTACCTCATGGGCCCCCTGGAGCTCCTCCGACGCCAACTCCAACTCTATATATTTTCTTTCGGGGAGAAAAAAAAATAGAGAGAAGAAATCATCGCGTTTTACGATACGGAGCCGCCGCCAAGCCCTAAAACCTCTCGGGAGGGCTGATCTGGAGTCCGTTCGGGGCTCCGGAGAGGGGGATTCGTCGCCGTCGAAATCATCAACCATCCTCCATCACCAATTTCATGATGCTCACCGCCGTGCGTGAGTAATTCCATTGTAGGTTTGCTGGACAGTGATGGGTTGGATGAGATCTATCATGTAATCGAGTTAGTTTTGTTAGGGTTTGATCCCTAGTATCCACTATGTTCTGAGATTGATGTTGCTATGAGTTTGCTATGCTTAATGCTTGTCACTAGGGCCCGAGTGCCATGATTTCAGATCTGAACCTATTATGTTTTCATGAATATATGTGTGTTCTAGATCCTATCTTGCAAGTCTATAGTCACCTACTATGTGTTATGATCCGGCAACCCCGAAGTGACAATAATCGGGACCACTCCCGGTGATGACTGTAGTTTGAGGAGTTCATGTATTCACTATGTGCTAATGCTTTGTTCCGGTTCTCTATTAAAAGGAGGCCTTAATATCCCTTAGTTTCCATTAGGACCCCGCTGCCACGGGAGGGTAGGACAAAAGATGTCATGCAAGTTCTTTTACATAAGCACGTATGACTATATTCGGAATACATGCCTACATTTCATTGATGAATTGGAGCTAGTTCTATGTCACCCTATGTTATGACTGTTACATGATGAACCGCATCCGGCATAATTATCCATCACCGATCCAATGCCTACGAGTTTTCCATATACTGGTTTACGCTTATTTTACTTTCCCGTTGCTATTGTTACAATCACTAAAAAATACCAAAAACATTACTTTTGCTTCCTTTACTTTTGTTACCGTTACCACCACTATCATATTACTTTGCTACTAAATACTTTGCTGCAGATATTAAGTTATCCAAGTGTGGCTGAATTGACAACTCAGTTGCTAACACTTGAGAATATTCTTAGGCGCCCCTTGTGTCGAATCAATAAATTTGGGTTGAATACTCTACCCTCGAAATCTGTTGCGATCTACTATACTTGTGGGTTATCAAGAGGGAGAGAAACAGAGAGAGGAAGGGGCGGGGTGGGGCTCGGCCATTAGTTAGGTTACTTCTTTGCCGTCCGCCCACCCTTTCCCGTCCGCCCACCCTTTGACGTCTGCTTTGTTTTCTCAATGCCATCTGCTAGATGACGGCAAAGAGGGGGGCCGTTAAGTTTTTTCCAATTAGCTCATTAGTGGGGCCCAGCTCTCTCTTTGCTGTCAGCCAGCTGACGGCAAAGATTCTTTGCCATCCGTTTTCTATAAGCGGACGGCAAAGACCTTCTTTGTCGTCCGCCAGCGGACGGCAAAGAACTGGCAGACGGCAAATAAGCTAATTCCAGTACTGTAACCCGCTCGTCCTCGGCCACTGATACGTCTCCAACGTATCTATAATTTATGAAGTATTCATGCTATTATATTATCCTTCTAGGATGCTTTATATGCATTTATATGATATTTTATATGATTTTTTGGGACTAACCTATTAACCTAGAGCCCAGTGCCAATTTTTGTTTTCTCCTTGTTTTAGAGTATCGCAGAAAAGGAAAACTAAACGGAGTCCAACTGACGTGCCACTTGACGGAGATAATTTTGGTACCAGAAGAAGCCCGCGGAGTACCAGAAGCAGGCCAGAAGAGTCCCGGGCTGCCCACGAGAGTAGGGGGCGCCCACCCCCCTAGGGCGCGCCCCCCTACCTCGTGGATAGCCCGAAGACCCCCTGACGTGAAATCAATGCAAAACTCTTCTATATATACTCAAACTTCCAGAAAGGAACCTAGATCGGAAGTTCCGCCGCCGCAAGCCTCTGTAGCCACGAGAAGTCAATCTAGGCCCTCTCCGGCAACCTGCCAGAGGGGGCCATCATCACCGGTGGCCATGGAGGAGTATCCCGGAGGGGCCATCATCACCATGGAGGCCAAGGACCAGAGGGTGGAGGCCATGGAGGAGGAAGCACAAGGGGGAGAATCTCTCCTCCTCTCTTCCGGTGGCGCCGGAGTGCCATCGGGAGGGGAATCATCGCCACGGTGATCGTCTTCATCAACATCACCATCATCATCACCATCCAAATCTCTTTTACACGGTCGAATCTCCCGCACCCCGCTGTAATCCCTACTTGAACATGGTGCTTTATGCCATATATTATGATCCAATGATGTGTTGCCATCCTATGATGTTTTGAGTAGATATCTTTTGTCTTTGGGTTGATTGATGATCTAGATTGGTATGACTTGTATGTTTTACATTGGTGCTGTCCTATGGTGCCCTCCGTGTCGCGCAAGCGTGAGGGATTCCCGCCGTAGGGTGTTGCAATACGTTCATGATTCGCTTATAGTGGGTTGGTGAGTGACTTAAACACAAACCCGAGTAAGAGGGATTGTTGCGTATGGGAATAGAGAGGACTTGATGCTTTAATGCTATGGTTGGATTTTACCTTAATGATCTTTAGTAGTTGCGGATGCTTGCTAGAGTTCCAATCATAAGTGCATATGATCCAAGTAGAGAAAGTATGTTAGCTTATGCCTCTCCCTCATATGAAACTGCAATAGTGATCACCGGTCTTGTTAACAATTGCCTAGGAAAATTCCGCACACCGATCCACCATTTTTCCACACTCGCTATTTATAATATTTAGTAATATATTCTAACTTTATGATAACAACACCTACTTTTACATTTTAGCTCTCTGATATCATACAAAGTTATCCTCTTCATACCCACAACGTAGTTTTATTTCCCGTTTCTAGTTGGAAGTAAAACGTTCGGTGCACGTAGAGTCGTATCAGTGGCAGATAGGGCTTGAGAGAATATTGATCTTACCTTTAGCTCCTTGTGGGTTCGACACTCCATACTTATCACTTCCACCTTTGGAAAGTGCTACGATGATTCCTTGCACTTGGGGATTATCAAGCTCTTTTCTAGCGACGTTGCCGGGGAGCAATAGCGTGGGGTTGATATTCTCGTCTGTGCTTGTTTGCTTTCGTCACTAAGTAGATTTTTTTTTCCTTTTTTTCTGTTTAGTTGTGGGTGAAACATAAAAATATCTAAAAGAATGAAAATACAAAAAATAATTACTTGCCTCTCATGCCTAAAAAGTTTTTCAAAAAGAGAAGCGATTGGAAAGTTATGCAATTAAGAAGTGAGGGTCGACCTTGAGCACTCATGTTCGTGATCACGGAAACAATGTAGAATTTTTCATGGAAGTTTCTCTGTAAATAATTATCCCCTTGAATATACCCATTGTATTATAAGAATAATGTGCCAAGCTTTGGTTCTAGGATGATTAGATTGCTTGTTTACTTTGTGCAGAACAAAAACTGAAACTTTGGCTGTAGTGTGTGAATTTACATTTTTTTGCTGGAACATCAAATGGGTCTGAAACTTTATGCACATTACTTCTGTACAAATTGTTCAAATTGTCAAAATTAGTTCATAATTTTAGGAGTTACAGAAGTTTGCTAAACTTCCAAATTACTACAGACTGTCCTGTTTGAGACAGAATTTGTTTTTGATGCATTTCTTGCTTGTTTTGATGAAACTATCGGTCTCTATCAGTGGATTAAGCCATGGAAAAGTTATATTACAGTAGCTATAATGCAAAACCAAAATATGAATTGGTTTTCAACAGTACTTATAGTAGTGATTTGCTTTGTTATACTAAGGGATCTCATAAAGTTTTTGTTAAGGTTTTGTGTGAATGAAGTGTTCGAAGAACGAGGAGCTATCAATATGAGAAGAATAAAGAGAGGCAAGAGTTCAAGATTTGGGATGCCCAAGGCACCCCAAGTAAATATTTCCAAGGATACTCAAGCATCTAAGCTTGGGGATGCCCTGGTTGGCATCCCATCTTTTTTCTTCAACAATTATCAGTTTACCTCGGTTTTTGTTTTGTTCACATGATTTGTGTCCTTTTGTTTTTGTTTTTCTTTTAAGAACCATGCTAGCATGAGATGTCCCTTCATCAATTTATAGAATACTTCATGAGCTTCACTTATATCTTTTAAGTATGATCTTATAGAATTGCTCTTTGTGCTTCACTTAAATCTTTTGAGTATGGTTTTATAGAATGCTTCATCTGCTTCACTTATACATTTTGAGCTTGGATATTGATTAGTCTATATTAATTGTAGAATGCTCCATGAACTTCACTTATATATTTTGGAGTATGAATAATGCTATCATTTAAAGTGGGTTTGGAAGAGTGTCAACTTTAGTAATTAGTGATCCCACTATGTTGGAGGGTGTTGAATCTTAATGTGATATTTATGAAAGTGGATTTGGAAGAGTGTCAACTTTAGCTAGTAATGATTCCACTATTTCGGAAGAGGTTTCAATTGAGTATGAGAACAAAGTTTCCATCCATGATGCTACTGAAAATTATTATGAGGGAGGAATACATGCTTGTAGGAGTTGCAATAATATTAATTTTTCTCTCTATGTGCTTAAAGTTTTGAAGTTATACTTGTTTTGCCTTCCTATGCTAGTTGATTCTTGTTCCCATAAGTTGTGTGCTCACAAAAACCCTAGGTATAGGAAGTTGGTTAGAATCAATTGTGCTAGTCATATTCTTCAAGATGCTCTCCTTGTGTTTCAATTCCTACCTTTTATGTGAGCATTATTGAAATCATCATGCCTAGCTAAAAGGCATTAAAGAAAAGCGCTTGTTGGGAGACAACCCAATATTTACCCTTACTGTTTTTGTGTGTTTACATGATTAAGCTACTGTAGCAATCATGTTTTATAGATTTTGTTTCAATAAAGTGCCAAGTAAGACCTTTGGGAAGACTTGGGTGAAAGTTAATGTGATCTTGCTGTAAAAAACAGAAACTTTGCGCTCACGAGAATAGATGTAATTTTTTATAGAAGAGTGCTTTTGCGTTGATTCTTTTTGAAGAAGATTAATAGACAAATTCCTCACGTCCAACAATTTATTTCATAATTTTTGGAGTACCAGAAGTATGGTTATTGTTCAGATCATTACAGACTGTTATGTTTCTGACAGATTCTGTTTTCATTGCATAGTTTGCTTGTTTTCTAGTTTCTATGGCTTATATTCCTCAATATAAATTGTAGAAATGATATGGTACAGTGGGAATTGTGTGAGAATAATTATGAACCTTGTCTTTGACAGTAACAAAGTGAATGGTTTGCTCTTTATCATACAAACCTATCTCACGAAGTTTGGTTAAGTTTTGTGTGATTGAAGTTTTCAAGTTTTGGGTGAGATATCGATATGAGGAGAATAAGGAGTGGAAATACCCTAAGCTTGGGGATGCCCGAGGCACCCCAAGGCTATATTCAAGGAAGACTCAATCGCCTAAGTTTGGGGATGCCCCGGACGGCATCCCCTCTTTCGTCTTCAAAACTATCGGTATACCTTACTCGGAGCTATATTTTTAATCACCACATGATATGTGTTTTGCTTGGAGCATATTTTCAATTTTACTTGATGTTTGAATAAAATCATTGGATCTGAAATATTGAATGAAACATAATCCTCCCATGGCTACTTAATTATTTGACTACTCAGTGTTCTTCACTCGTATCTTTTTGGAGTAGTTTTTCATTTTCTCGCGTGCTTCATGTACATCCTACGAGTAAATGGTTGAATGAATCGAATGTCATAAATCTGAATTTATATATGTTTCATATACTTATAACATGGGGAGTAAAGACTTCACACATAATAATTATAGGTAGTAAACTTATTGGAAGTTAGCAAACTGAACAATTCATGAAAGAATATTGAAGGAAGAGAGGTTTCACATATAAATATACTATCTTGGACATCTTTTATGATTAGGAGCACTCATTAAAATATGACATGCTAAAGAGTTGATGTTGGACAAGGAAGACAATGTAATGGGTTATGTTTTCTTATATCTGAAATAAAGTATATTGTCATGGATCATCCAACATGTTGAGGTTGCCTTTCCCCCTAATGCTAGCCAAATTCTTTGCACCAAGTAGAGATACTACTTGTGCTTCCCAAAACCCTTAAACCAGTTTTGCCATGAGAGTCCACCATATCTACCTATGGATTGAGTAACATCCTTCAAGTTGTCATCGGTGCAAGCAATAAAAATTGCTCTCTAAATATGTATGATTGATTGGTGTGGAGGAAATAAGCTTTATACGATCTTGTAATGTGGAAGAAATAAAAGCGCTGGACTGCATAATAAAGGTTCATATCACAAGGGGCAATATAAAGTGACGTTCTTTCGCATTAAGATTTTGTGCATCCAACCCTAAAAGCGCATGGCAACCTCTGCTTCCCTCTGCGAATGGCCTATCTTTTATTATTATCTTCTACCTTATGCAAGAGTCATGGTGATCTTCACCTTTCCTTTTTACATTTTATCCTTTGGCAAGAATAGGGTGTTGGAAAGATCGTGAAACTATAAGCCCCTATCTTTCTCTGTGTCCGATTAAAACTCCATAACCACAAGTATTGCGTGAGTGTTAGCAATTGTGAAAGACTAAATGATAGTTGAGTATGTGGAGTTTGCTAAATCAAAGCTCTGACATAGACTTTTCCTGAAAATAAGATGAATTGCAATTGTTTGATGACTGAGAATATTGTTTGTTAGTTTTCAAGAAAGTTTATGATCTATACTTTAACATGTGATTAGCTTGTTACTTTATCATGAGAAGTTTTATGAGATGAGCTACTGTTATGACATATAATGATGCTAGAAAAAGTGATTGGAATTATCATTAATCAAACTTAAGCACTTGCTAGCGTTCACACTTCATAAATAATTTCTTTTATCATTTACCTACTCGAGGATGAGCAGGAATTAAGCTCGGGGATGCTGATACGTCTCCAACGTATCTATAATTTATGAAGTATTCATGCTATTATATTATCCTTCTAGGATGTTTTATATGCATTTATATGATATTTTATATTATTTCTTGGGACTAACCTATTAACCTATAGCCCAGTGCCAGTTTCTGTTTTCTCCTTATTTTAGAGTATCGCAGAAAAGGAAAACTAAACGGAGTCCAATTGACATGCCACTTGACGGAGATAATTTTTGGACTAGAAGAAGCCCACGGAGTACCAGAAGCAGGCTAGAAGAGTCCCGGGCTGCCAGAAAGAAACCTAGATCGGAAGTTCCGCCGCCGCAAGCCTCTATAGCCACGAGAAGTCAATCTAGGCCCTCTCCGGCACCCTACCGGAGGGGGCCATCATCACCGATGGCCATGGAGGAGTATCCCGGAGGGGCCATCATCACCATGAAGGCCAAGGACCAGAGGGTGGAGGCCATGGAGGAAGCACAAGGGGGAGAACCTCTCCTCCTCTCTTCCGCTAGCGCCGGAGTGCCATCGGGAGGGGAATCATCGCCACGGTGATTGTCTTCATCAACATCACCATCATCATCACCATCCTCATCTCTTTTACGCGGTCCACTCTCCCGCACCCCACTGTAATCCCTACTTGAACATGGTGCTTTATGCCACATATTATGATCCAATGATGTGTTGCCATCCTATGATGTTTTGAGTAGATATCTTTTGTCTTTGGGTTGATTGATGATCTAGATTGGTATGAGTTGTATGTTTTACATTGGTGCTGTCCTATGGTGCCCTCCATGTCGCGCAAGCGTGAGGGATTCCCATTGTAGGGTGTTGCAATACGTTCATGATTCGCTTATAGTGGGTTGGTGAGTGACTGAAACACAAACCCGAGTAAGAGGGATTGTTGTGTATGGGAATAAAGAGGACTTGATGCTTTAATGCTATGGTTGGGTTTTACCTTAATGATCTTTAGTAGTTGCGGATGCTTGCTAGAGTTCCAATCATAAGTGCATATGATTCAAGTAGAGAAAGTATGTTAGCTTATGCCTCTCCCTCATATGAAACTGCAATAGTGATCACCGGTCTTGTTAACAATTGCCTAGGACAATTCTGCACACCGATCCACCATTATTCCACACTCGCTATTTATAATATTTAGTATTATATTCTAACTTTATGATAACAGCACCTACTTTTATATTTTAGCTCTCCGATATCATACAAAATTATCCTCTTCATACCCACAACGTAGTTTTATTTCTCGTTTCTAGTTGGAAGTAAAACGTTCGGTGCACGTAGAGTCATATCAGTGGCAGATAGGGCTTGAGAGAATATTGATCTTACCTTTAGCTCCTTGTGGGTTCGACACTCCATACTTATCACTTCCACCTTTGGAAAGTGCTACGATGATTCCTTGCACTTGGGGATTATCATTCGCCCTATTTTTTTCCTTTCCTTCTCCTCTTCTTCTTCTTCTTCTTCTTCTTCCTCTTCTTCTTCTTCTTTCTCTTCTTATTCTTCTTCTTCTTCTTCTTCTTCTTCTTCTTCTTCTTCTTCTTCTTCTTCTTCTTCTTCTTCTTTCTTCTTATCCCTCCTCCTCTTCCTCCTCTTCCTCCCTCCTCCTCCTCCTTCTACTCCTCTTCTTCTTCTAAACTAAAACTAAAACTAATCTAAAATAAACTAAATTAAAATAAACTAAAAATAAACTGAAAATAAAACTAAACTAAAACTAAAACTAAAACTAAACTAAAAGAAACTAAAAAACTAAACTAAAAAAAGGGTGGATGGCGAGGTCGGCCGGTGGGGCGGGGCGGCGTAGGGGCCGCGGGGAGGGGTCCGGCATAGGGGCGTACACAAGGGGGGAGGGTGCACCTAGGGGGTAGGGCGTGCCCCCTGCCTTGTGGGCCCCTCGTGACTCCCCTAGCCTAATTATTCATCCTATATATTCACATATATTCCCAAACCACCAGAAGTATCCAAGAAAACACTTTTCCACCGCCGCAACCTTCTGTTCCCGTGACATATCATCTTGGGGCCTTTTCCGGCATCCTGCCGGAGGGGGATTCGATCACGGAGGTCTTCTACATCAACTCTATATCCCTTCCGATGAAGCGTGAGTAGTTTACCTCAGACCTACGGGTCCATAGCTAGTAGCTAGATGGCTTCTTCTCTCTCTTTGATTCTCAATAGCATGTTCTCCTCGATGTTCTTGGAGATCTATCCGATGTAATCTTCTTTTACGGTGTGTTTGTCGAGATCCGATGAATTGTGGATCTATGATAACCTTATCTATGAATATTATTTGAATCTTCTCTGACTTCTTTTATGCATGATTTGATATCTTTGTAATTCTCTTATAACTATCGATTTGGTTTGGCCAACTAGATTGGTTTTCCTGCAATGGGAGAAGTGCTTAGCTTTGGGTTCAATCTTGTGATGCCCTTTCCCAGTCATAGTAGGGGGCAGCAAGGCACGTATTGTATTGTTGCCATAGAGGATAAAAAGATGGGGTTTACATCATATTGCTTGAGTTTATTCCTCTACATCATGTCATCTTACTTAATGCGTTACTTTGTTCTTCATGAACTTAATACTCTAGATGCAGGCAGAAGTCGGTCGACGTGTGGAGTAATAGTAGTAGATGCAGAATCGTTTCAGTCTACTTGACACGGACGTGATGCCTATATTTCATAATCATTGCTTTAGATATCGTCATAATTTTGCGCTTTTCTATCAATTGCTCGACAGTAATTTATTCTCTAGTGAAACCTATGGCCCCCGGGTCTATTTTCCATCATATAAGTTTCTGATCTACTATTTTCCATCATATTAGTTTCCGATCTAATATTTTGCAATCTTTTACTTTCCAATCTATAAAACAAAAAACCCCAAAATATTTACTTTATCTTTTGTTTAGTTTTATTTATGTCTATCAGATCTCACTTGGGGTGCCTTGGGCATTCCCAAGCTTGAACTCTTGCCTCTCTTTATTCTTCTCATATTGATAGCTCCTCGACCTTCGGACACTTCATCCACACAAAACTTTAACAAAAACTTGTGAGATCCGTTAGTGTAATAAAGCAAATCACTACCTTTAGGTACTGTAATGAACTCATTCTTTATTTATATTGATGTTAAACCTACTATATTCCAACTTCTCTATGGTTCATACCCCCCGATACTAGCCATAGATTCATCAAAATAAGCAAACAACACACACAAAACAAAATCTGTTAAAAACAGAACAGTCTGTAGTAATCTGGAAGTTTGGTAAACTTCTGTAGCTCCTAAAATTATGAAATAAATTTGACAATTTGGAAAATTTGTACAGAAGTAATGTGCAAAAAGTTTCAGACCCATTTGACCTTCTAGTAAAAATGTAAATTCATGCACTACAGCCAAAGTTTCTGTTTTTGTTCTGCACATAGTAAACAAGCAATCTAATCATCCTAAAACCAAAACTTGGCACATTATTTTTATAATACAATGGATATATACAAGGGGATATTTATTTACAAAGAAACTTCCATGAAAAAATCTACATTGTTTCCGTGAGCATGAACACAAGTGCTCAAGGTAGACCCTCACTTCTTCAATGCATAACTTTCCAATCACTTCTCTTTTTGAAAAACTTTTTAGGCATGAGAGGCAAGTAATAATTTTTTTTGTATTTTCATTCTTTTAAATTTTTTTGTCTGATTCACCCACAACTAAACAGAAACAAAAAGGAAAAACAAAATCTACTTCGTGAAGAAAGCAAACAAGCACACACGAGAATATCAACCCCATGCTATTGCTCCCCGGCAACGGCGCAGGAAAAGAGCTTGATAATCCCCAAGGGCAGGGAATCGTCGTAGCAATTTCCAAAGGTGGAAATGATAAGTATGGAGTGTCGAACCCACAAGGAGCTAAAGGTAAGATCAATATTCTCTCAAGCCCTATCTGCCACTGATATGACTCTACGTACACCGAACGTTTGCTTCCAACTAGTAACGATAAAATAAAACTACGTTGTGGGTATGAAGTGGATAACTTTGTATGATATCGGAGAGCTAAAATATGAAAGTAGGTGCTGTTATCATAAGGTTAGAATATATTACTAAATATTACAAATAGCGAGTGTGGAATAATAGTGGATCAGTGTGCGGAATTGTCCTAGGCAATTGTTAACAAGACCGGTGATCACTATTGCAGTTTCATATGAGGGAGAAGCATAAGCTAACATACTTTCTCTACTTGGATCATATGCACTTATGATTGGAACTCTAGCAAGCATCCGCAACTACTAAAGATCATTAATTGAAAACCCAACCATAGCATTAAAGCATCAAGTCCTCTTTATTTCCATACGCAACAATCCCTCTTACTTGGGTTTTTGTTTCAGTCACTCACCAACCCACTATAAGCGAATCATGAATGTATTGCAACACCCTACAGCGGGAATCCCTCACGCTTGCGCGACACGGAGGGCACCATAGGACAGCACCAAAGTAAAACATACAAGTCATACCAATCTAGATCATCAATCAACCCAAAGACAAAAGATATCTACTCAAAACATCATAGGATGGCAACACATCATTGGATCATAATATGTGGCATAAAGCACCATGTTCAAGTAGGGATTACAGTGGGGTGCGGGAGAGTGGACCACGTAAAAGAGATGAGGATGGTGATGATGATGGTGATGTTGATGAAGATGATCACTGTGGTGATGATTCCCCTCCCGATGGCACTCCGGTGCCACCAAGAGAGAGGAGGAGAGGTTATCCCCCTTGTGCTTCCTCCTCCATGGCCTCCAACCTCTGGTCCTTGGCCTTCATGGTGATGATGGCCCCCCAGGATACTCCTCCATGGCCACCAGTGATGATGGCCCCCTCCAGCAGGGTGCCGAAGAGGGCCTAGATTGATTTCTCGTGGCTACAGAGGCTTGAGGCGGCGGAACTTCCAATCTAGGTTAATTTTCTGAGGTTTCTGTATTTATAGGAATTTTTGGCGTTGGTCTCGAGTCAAGGAGGTGCCCGAGCTGTCCACGAGGTAGGCCCACACGCCCTAGGGGGGTGGGCGCGCCCCCCACCCTTGTGGGCAGCTCGGGACTCTTCTGGCCCAACTCTGATACTATGTGGTCTTCTTTTGGTCCATAAAAATCATCAAAAATTGGCCCGTCAATTGGACTCCGTTTGGTATTCCTTTTCTGCAAAACTCAAAAACAAGGAGAAAACAGAAACTGGCACTGGGCTCTAGGTTAATAGTTAGTCCCAAAAATCATATAAAATATCATATAAATGCATATAAAACATCCTAGAAGGATAGTATAATAGCATGAATACTTCATAAATTATAGATACGTTGGAGACGTATCATGGTGTACTGAGAAGAAAAGAAACCTTGAAGCAAACATGTGTTAGCTATGTGGAAATCAGTGGCTGAAATATGTAGCCTACCACGTGTGGAGGATGTAAAATTATTGGGTCAAAGTTGTTATTGCATGCCTCCAGTGAGCTCCTGGAAACAGAACGTATGATGTTCGTCATTCTTTTGTGGAGATGCTGGCAAGTTCGGCACGAGAATGTGATAATATCCCTCCTCCCATTGAAATATCTCGATAATGCATATAGAGCTACCTTAGCTCGCTCATCATGATTGAGCAGCACCCGGAGATGATGTGCTGAAAGGCAGTGGCGAAGACTGGCCCCAGGCCAGGGGGGGGGGGGCTGGACCCGGGGCGTGAGGATTTATTCCTTTGTAGACTGTAGCATTTTTACACTGTTATTCACTATAGCAATGAAGCAGGCCTGGACCGGATGCTAGCCTGGCTCCCCCCCCTCTGAAAGGAACGGGGTGTTATCATATGTGTGATGCATGGCCAGTGCAAAATAGCTCAACAATACCCCATTTGTAAATATGCAAGTTTCATGGAAGCTGCCTCTTGTTTGCCCGTAAAAACTGAACGTCGATGGTTAGTTTAATTCTTAATCCGGACTCGCTAGTGTTTGGATGGTTCTAAGGGACCATATGTGCATATTTAGCTCCTACCGGTACATATACATTTTCTCAACTCCGCTTGAATCAGAGATAGCGGCATGCATAGAAGGTATATCTCCGGCTTTGCAATAGTGCACCACTCCGGCTTATATTGAAGTGGATTGTTTGGCATCAGTCAACCTGGTGAACAATAATGATAAGGATAGATTAGCGTATTCGGCTATGATTCAGGAGGTCAAATCTTTCATGCTCACTAGTGAATCTTGTACTACACATAGTAGTAGGTGTCAGAACAATGTAAGCCACTACTTGGAAACTTATGCTCTACTAGAGACTCACATATCGGTCTGGCTCCATTCTGGTCAAAGGTATGTGGAGGATCTATGTAGAGCTGATTGCAATCATGGTTGATGAGTAATGCAAAATTCTATTTGCAACTATACATGTATATGTGTTTGCGCACTTTGTTTCCAGATTTTTCGCCATGTGAAAAAAAGTTTTCGAGAACAACAAATGAAGGGCTACCTAGAGCCCTCCCATCAAATGAACTTTTTTGCATATTGGTTACCCTATCTGAGTATGACATCCAACAAATAGAACGATTCTTCACTAAAGGAGAACATTCGTTATGTCATGTTACCTAATTGATGATTATAAAGGGAGAACCATTCGGTGCCCGGCTCATATGAAACCGCGCTGAAGAAAAAATAAATTCAAAACAAATACCAGAAAAAAATAAAAAAATCCAAAAAAAGTTGCATGGTAGATAATTTGGTGCGTGAGCTCCACTCCAAATTGCAGATCATTTGGATTTCTGAATAGCTCTCGAAAAAATAACAAATTTGGGTTATGTAAAAAAGTTTACTGTTCATATACTGTTGTGACCCAATTTGTCTTATTTACTGAGAGCTACTCAAATGTCCAAATGATCTGAAATTTGGAGTGCACCTCACACACCAAATTATCTATCATGCAAAAAAATTGGATTTTTTAGAATTGTTTGTATTTTTGTGATTTTTTCTTGACAAGCTGCAGATGAGCATGGGCTCAGAAATGGATACTCGGATTATAGATAAATAAAATGGTTGCCGCTACAAAATGCACATCCTCCTTGGCTTATTAGTTATTATCTTAGCAACTCCGCCTCTGGCGACCGGTTTATGTGCCGAGAGGTGGGTCGAGGAGGATCATGGATCTTCATGTTCATGGGAAGTCTTGGTCTATTTTATTAGATTTTGATGTCATTGTATCATTCATCTAGGAGGTGGAGGCGATGAAACAGTGGAATAAGTGCATTCGGTCATTCATCTAAGAGCAGAGGTTTGATTTCCCCATATCGATTCATTGGATTGTGTGCAGAACTATCGACCGTGATGTTTTCGCTTTCGTTCATGGAGGCGCCAATGGCCTTTGTCAATAAGATATGCGACGATGCTTTGCTCCATTGATGTGGGGTTGGTTCTACTCGTCTGGCATTCACTTTCTCCATGCCGACGGTAGACGTGGTTTAGATCGGCATCGCTGGCATCTCCTAGCAACATGGCGATGCCAGCGATGGGTGGGCTTTAGGATTACACCAACCCCCTAACTCCGACAATGCGGAGCAGGTGCGACGTAGTGCTGGGTTCATGACACGCTCTTGGCGCTTGTAGGTCGGAGACAACAACAAATTTCATCTTGATATATTTGTATTTTTTTGTTTCACCGAAGGTGGTCATGTAAGGCTCATTCTTGATCAATATATGTCTTTCGGTAAGTGAAAAAGAATATAAGTATATTTAGGCAAAAATAAACTACTAATACACTCGTACTTACATCAAACAATTATAGTTTTGGCCATGAGCTGGGCGGGCCATGGCCCATTTGGCCTGGCTGTAGCTCCGCCACTGGCTGGCATCTCCTAGCAACATGGCGTGACTTCCCGCCCGCAATTACATCGGCCCTTAACTCTGACAATGCCGAGCAGGTGCAGCGTAGTGCTAGGATCACGACACTCTCTTGGCGCTTGCAGGTCGGAGACAGCGATGAACTCCCTCTTGATATATTTGTATTTTTTGTTTCATCGAAGGTGATCTTGTAAGGCTCAGTCTTGATCAATATATGTCTTTCGGTAAATGAAAAAAATATAAGTATATTTAGGCAAACATTAACTACTTATACACTCATACGTACATCAAAAAATTATTCAAATGAAGAAGTGTATAATGAACGTACGTACGTGTCAATACAATCTTATCTTATTTCTGCGATTTGGCAGGACATTAATTTTGGTGATGAGACATTTAGACACCCTTAAAAACTATCAGGATTTTTGAATATTTCCCAAACAAGCTTCTTCCCCGCGCAACGCCACCAACGGCTCGATCCGCTCGTCCCTCCCCCCTGCCCTAGCCCTAGCCCCCATTCCTCCTTATAAATACGCCCACTCCTCCCAGCCGCAAACCACACCCGCAGCCTCATCTGCATCGCAATTCCCCATCTTCTTTCTCCTAGACAGATCTAAAGAAGAGCAGATCCATTCTCCATTCCTCTATCCAAAGCTCTAGCTAGATGATAAACCTGTCCCTCATCGACTCGGAGTGCTACTCCGGCGCCGGCCACAACACGCTCGAAGCCGACGACCCGTCGAACGGCCTGTTGACCGATGTCCCTGAACCGGACGCCGCGTGGTTAGAGGAGATGGCCGATTATTTGTTTGGAGGAGATGCTGCGCCGGTGGCGGTCGTGGCGGTGAATGACAGGGTGGAAGAGGGGGCTGCGGTGTCTGAGCCGGTGCCCGTGGAGGCTGCTAAGGAGGCCACGGTGAACCTCCAGGGGAAGAAGAAGAGGACAACCAAGGGGACAGTCGCGGCGCGGGGGTCCAAGAGGCAGCACTCGCCGTTGGGTCCTAATGAGACCACCAGCGGCGGCAGCAATCAAGGCGCGGGGAGCGACGCTATGTACGATCACCAGATGCCGCTTGCCACGGGGATGAAGGTTGCCGGCGGCGGAAGGCGGCGGAGGAAGAAGGAGGACCCTGGCAGCGTCTCGTGGGAGTGGGAGTGGGACAAGGAGGTGGGCCTCGCGAGCTACCCGGCGTTACAGTTCTGGCTCCTTTTCCACATGCTCCCCAGGACGTTCGACTCCCTGTGCAAGCTGCTCGCCCGCGTCGTCGGCAGGGATGAAACCAAGCGGCACCCGCGCGAACGCTAACCCGTCCCTGTGCGCAAGCGCGTCACCGTCGCCGTCTGGCGCCTCGCCTCGGGGGAGTCCCTCCGCGAGATCGAGAAGCGCTTCGGCATCGCGCTCTGCACCTGCCAGAAGATCGTGCGCGAGGTCTGCTCAGCCATCAAGGACGTAATGTTCCATCAGGAGGTCGGCTGGCCGGACGCCGCCCGCATGGCAACGATCGCTGCCAAGTTCCAGGCCCTGTTGGGCATCCGGGGCATCGCCGGCGCCGTCTACACCACCCACGTCGCCATCATCGCACCCCACGAAAACCGCATGGGCTACCATAACAGCCACGCCACGGCGCGCAACAACGGCAGGGACTCCTACAGCGTCACCGTCCAGGCTTCCATGGACGCGGACGGGACCTTCACCAACGTGTTCGCCGGCCGCCCCGGCGGCGACTCCGAAGAGGAAATCCTCCTCGGGTCGTCCCTGAACAAGGCCGACCGTGCTGGGGACATCCTTGCCCAGGGCATGAGCCTGGTCGGCGGCGCTAGCTACCCGCTCCTTGATTGGACGCTGGTGCCGTACTCCGGCGAGAACCTGACGACGGCGCAGCACAGCCTCAACGAGGGCGTCACAGTGGTGCGCGACGTCGCCGTGAACGGGATCCGGAGGTTCAAGGTGCGCTGGGGCTGCCTCCAGATGCGCAGCGAGGTCAAGGTGGGAGACCTTGAAACGGAACTCTACGCGTGCGCTGTCCTCCACAACTTCTGCGAGCGCAGCGGTGACCCTCTCAACTTCGAGCTACTCCAGGGCTTGGAGCTCCACGATGACGAAGGCATGGTCGCCGATAACCCCGTGCACTCCACCGCCGCAGTGCAGGCGCGCGACACCCTCGCACAAGACATGATGGAACAGCTAGCTGGCTACTAGCCAGCCAGCTGGTGTGCCGCCGTGCGCGGAAGGAAGCCGACCAAGGGTTCATATCGGAAGAGCAAGCTATATATTGCGAATAAGTTTTCCTTGATCCAGTCCTCATTTTCAGACTCGTGCTTTCGTGGGAGCCAATTCATCATCATCAGTTTTGTCAATCATATTATATATCCAGCAAATTACAGTCTGCTTGTATTTTATTTTATATTGAGAGATCGCTCCTTCTCTACATGGTATCATATATATACTTTGTTGTTCTTTGGTTAGCATGAAATCCTCATCATGCAAGTACGATGATCTATGTGTGTACTAGTGTTGAAACCTTTGAATGGTTAATGGACAAGTAAGAAGCTTTAGGCCCTGTTTGGTTCATAAGTCATACGACTTTTTTAGTCCCAACTTATAAGTCCCAAGTCCCTAAAAAGTCCCTACCTGTTTGGTTTCCGGGACTTATAAGTCCCTATAAAATCATATTACAACTATAAGTCCCTATAAGACTCTTCTTGAGAGTCTTATTTCATAAGTCCCAAATGCCCATTTTAAGTCCCTATAAATCCCTCCTGTTTGGTTTAGATAGGACTTATAGGGATTTTTTTAAGTCCCTAAACCAATAAGTCTCTGGAAACAAACACCCTCTTAGAGGGAGCCTGCTGGTAATGCATGCATGGTGGGCTACCTTCCAATTTCTCAGTCCCCCTACAGGAAGCATAATTTCAACCAAGATTAATACCTACCATCTTCAAGCAAGGCCTGCATAACCTTGTATAAGTCTTAGATCATCGCTCTATGAAATCTCGATGCGCTTAGGTTGCTAGCTGTGTGATATACACCTAGATTAATTATTTGTAACCATTCGTATATATGATCTCTGTGCATGCATTTGATAAATAAATAAAAATCATATGAAACGATCGACTCGTAAATAAGGAAGGAAACACATATGAATGTATGTTCATTACATTGACAACCATGCGAGGGTGAACCAGCTTCCAAAACATGTCAATAGTAATTACAAGCTTGGTTACTTTCCTAAATAATACCCCTTCCTATTTAATTTTCCAGGCCAATTCTATCTAGTATTTGGTGTATTTCCTTCATACACTATTCCATGCCAATTGGACCCCCCCCCCCCCCACCATGATTCCAAAGGATTATTAATCACCCATCAGTAATTACTCCTCAAGTACATTCACACACAAAAAATACTCCTCTAATGAACGTTGTATCTTGTATATGGAAATTTCAGTTCCAAATTATCCTCAAATCAGTGCTTTGTTCACTGTCTGCAAAAACAAAACACCGAAGAAAAATGAATGGAGTGCACCCAACATCTCTTTTAGGGAAACTACTACAACCAAAATTAGTTGATGCTCATAGCTTGAATCAATTGCCCCGCATGTTAGAAAACATAAACCTTGATTTGATAGATATAGATATATCTGTATTTCTTTTCGTAAAGAGGACGGTGTCCTTGCCTATGCATCCAGTGATGCACACAACCATATCTTTATTGATTATTATATGATGTCAGATAAAAGTCTAACATCCATGCCAAATGCTTACAAAAAATAAAGAAAACCTGAGGCCATCCAAATTGGATCTACCTCACTACAGGATCTCCACAAACCCTACTACATGTGATCAAACGATAATATACTACTCCTAGACAAAGCCTTCAAGAAGAAATCATTGTACGTTTACCGATGTTGAAGACTTCAACCAAAAGTCGAACATGGGATTTTCATCCCCGAGGCCAAGCTTCGAGCCAACACCATTAATAAGGGCATGCCACTCGTACGCCGATGATAACCCACAAGTATAGGGGATTAATTGTAGCCTCTTTCGATAAGTAAGAGTGTCGAACCCAACGAGGAGCTAAAGGTAGAACAAATATTCCCTCAAGTTCTATCGACCACCGATACAACTCTACGCACGCTTGACGTTCGCTTTACCGGAAACAAGTATGAAACTAGAAGTACTTTGTAGGAGTTTTTATGTAAGCTTGCAAGAAAGTAAAGAGCACGTAAATAAAAGCTAGGGGCTGTTTAGATGAAGACACAACTAAATTAGTTTTAGTAGAGAGCTTTTGTCAACAAGAAGGTTATTTGTCCCTAGGCAATCGATAACTAGACCGGTAATCATTATTGCAATTTTATTTGAGGGAGAGGCATAAGCTAACATACTTTCTCTACTTCGATCATATGCACTTATGATTGGAACTCTAGCAAGCATCCGCAACTACTAAAGATTCATTAAGGTAAAACCCAACCATAGCATTAAAGTATCAACTCTCCTTTATCCCATACGCAAACAACCTACGTACTCGGGTCTGTGCTTCTGTCACTCACGCCACCCACCATAAGCAAATCATAAGAATATTGCAAACCCTACAGCGGGAATCCCTCACGCTTGCGCGATACGGAGAGCACCATAGGACAGCACCAATAATAAAACATACAACTCAAACCAATCACGATCATCAAATAGCCATTAGGACCAAACAGATCTACTCAAACATCATAGGATAGCCATACATCATAGGGAAATAATATATAGCGTTGAGCACCATGTTTAAGTAGAGATTACAGCGGGTAAGAGAGAGGTTACACCGCTGCATAGAGGGGGGAAGAGTTGGTGATGATGGCGGTGAAGTTATTGGTGAAGATAGCGGTGATGGTGATGGCCCCGGCAGCGCTCCGGCGCCACCGGAAGCAAGGGGGAGAGGGCCCCCTTCTTCTTCTTCTTCTTCTTCTTCTTCTTCTTCTTCCTTGACCTCCTCCCTAGATGGGAGAAGGGTTTCCCCTCTGGTCCTTGGCTCCCATGGCGTGGGAGGGGCGAGATCCCCTCTGAGATTTGATCTATCTCTCTGTCTCTCTCTGGTTCTGCATTCTCTCCTGGCTCTGTTTCACCGTTTCGTGTATATATGGAGATCCGTAAGTCCGATTGGCTTGAAACCTTCGCCGTGATTTTTTTTTCCGAATATTAGCTTTCTTGCGGCAAAAGAAGAGCGTCAACCGCCTTAAGGTGGGCTCACGAGGGTAGGGGGCGCGCCTAGGGGGGGGGCCTGCCTCGTGACCACCTCGGGCACTGGTTCGCGTTGATTTTCCTTCCAAATTTTCCATATTTTCTAAAAATAAGCTCCGTCCGTTTTTATCCCGTTTGGACTCCGTTTGATATGGATATTCTGCGAAACCAAAAACATGCAACAGACAGGAACTGGCACTGGGCACTGGATCAATATGTTAGTCCCAAAAATAATATAAAAAGTTGCCAAAAAGTATATGAAAGTTGAATAATATTGGCATGGAACAATAAAAAATTATAGATACGACGGAGACGTATCAGCCGACATTGCCTTATCTAGCCGGAAAGGGTAGATCATGGGTTTTCACCTAGAATACACATGAACTAGTCGTCGAACTAATCACAGCCATCAAGCTCACTACCGGCTGACGATATATCACTAGTTGCATCTGTTGGAGAAGACGTCGGATGCAAGTCGAAGAACTCACATGCTTTCGGCCACTGCCGCACCTCCATCTGTCCATGCTGATAGGGGGAGAGATGCTTGGACATAAGCTAATCATTCAGATCTAGCCGCCATTGCAGCCACCTCACATATCATCACTGCTACAGCCACCTCATTAATCCACTGACCATGTCCCCAGGGTTACTACCCCGGCATCCTCCACCTTCACCCCGTTGACGGAATCATGCCCCTAGGCAGGGTCACATTGTCAGATCCACCATGCGCCCGTCCCAATGCATCGCGCCAACCATGCCTGCATGCACTTGGGACCGATGGGAACAGGCCTACACTACAAAAAAAGACACATCCGTGACATTTTGGGCCGAACAAATTTTTTTCTGTCATACATATGACACTTCTATGACGATAATTGTGACAAAACCCGGTATCATCATAGATGTGGTGAGCTCCTACTTCTATGACAAAAAATCATGACAGAAAATGGGCTTTTCGTCCTGGGAGGGCCAGAGACGCAGCTGCATGACATTCTTTGGACCGTCCATGACGGAAAAAACCGTGGTAGAAGCGAGGGGGAGGAAAATTTTGGGGAGTTCCCGGTTACGGTGGGAGGTCGTGTGCCGAGCGATGCGCGTTTCTCTCGTACACGAACGCGAGTGTGTGCGAGGCATTGGCTCTAACTAAACCCGAGCGAGGCATTGGGCTCTAACTGAACCTGAGCGATTGCACTGCAGGCTACACGTTACTGAACCCGAGCGATCGATCGATGGCTGTTAACTGAACCCGATCGAGCGATTCCTTCGCTACTGCTGCTAACTGAAGCCGATCGATGAGATGAACAGTGAGCGTTGCGCGCCGGGGGGGGGGGAGGGGGGTTGGATGAACAGTGAGCGGTGGCGTTGCCTCTGGATGAACAGGACCCCATGGTGTGGTGGAGGGCTGGATGAACAATAGACGGTGGAGGGGTGCCCGTGGAGGGGTCAATGAACAGGACCCCGTGGTGTGGAGGGCAGGATGAACAGTAGACGGTGGAGGGGTGCCCGTGGAGGGGTGGTTGAACAGGACCCCGTGGTGTGGAGGCCTGGATGAACAATAGACAGTGGAGGGGTGGTTGAACAGTAGCCAGTGGAGTAGCGCGCGGTGGAGGCTGGATGAACAGGAGCCCGTGGAGGCTGGAGGAGATCGACGGTGGATGAACAGTAGCTTGTGGAGGCTGGAGGGGTCGACGGTGGAGATGAACGGTATCCCGTGGAGTTCCGTTTTACGGTACGCCACACCCCTCCCGATGAACAGGACCCCCGTTTTGACAGTAGCGCTCCAACACAAGTCCGTTTCCTCCGTTTTGCGGTACGCCACACCCCTCCCGATCAACAGGACCCCCGTTTAGACCGTAGGAGGTCTGTTTCCTCTGTTTTGCGGTATGCCAGACCCCTCCTGATGAACAGGATCCCGTTTCGAATGTGGCCGGTCGAACACAAGGCCGTTTCCTCCGTTTTGTGGTACGCCAGGCCTCGTTTCCATCGCCTGTTCCGTCCAAGCCCTCCCGATGAACACGACCACGCATTCCGTTGCCTCCCCATGAACACGACGCATTCTGTTGCCTCCCCATGAACACGACGACGACGCTGTTTCTCCGTTCCGACCCAGCCATGTCAACGAGCCCTCACCGTATGTATGCGCGAGTAGGCGTTCGAGACCCCGCCCGTATGTACACATACGTGGCTGTATTTTCTTTCTTGCACCCTGGCCGATGTACGTACGTGTACATGCTATGTGCGCGTCTCTACTACGACACGTGCGCGCCTCTACTACGACACGTGCGCGCCTCTACATCGACCAGTATGTACGTACACGTTCGCGACCAGAATGACAACGCTACGTACGCTTCGACCAGGTGGGTCCCGACTGTCAGACACTTCCTTGCCTGCAAAGATGTAGCTGGTGGGTCCCAATAGTCAGGGGCGAATCGTTTTTTTTTTTTTGCCCGGACGCACTTCCTTGCGTGCGAAGGTGTAGCTGCTGGGTCCCAACAGTCGGGGGGTCGGTGGGTCCCAGCAGTCAGGGGGGCGAATCGTTTTGGTTTTCTTTTTCTTTTGCCCGGAAGCACTTCCTTGCGTGCGAAGATGTAGCTGGTGGGTTCCAGCAGTCAGGGACAAACTTTTTTTCGCGAAATACGATGACCCGTCCGGAGGGTCCCCGCTGTCAGGTGGAGGAATAATTATTTTGCAAGTAATAAGGAGGCACTTCCTTGCTCCGGCCGTGGACCCAGTTGTCAGCCTCTCCACGTACAGTCCATGTCCGATGGAAGTCGTTCCTTGACCATGTTGACCACACCGCGCCGAGAGCACCAGGGCGGTGGATGACGGTGGGGCCTAGGAAGGGGACGACAGGGAGCCAGGGAAGACGCGGCAGTGGAAGCCCCCGCGTGCGCGTAAAGGAATACGATGGTTCACTGGTTCGGCCGCGGTGTGAGGCTGCCATCGCCGCAGAATAACAGCGGGTGTGGGTGAGTAGAGGGATGGCCTGGCTAGCGGTGGGAGTAGTACGGGGCGGTGAGGCCTCCGCGGCATCACAGCCGGCCACGGGAGGCAGGAGCACGCGACACGACCGGCACTGCTTTGGGTGGCTGGAGCAAGAAGACCAGAGGTTGAAGAAGCACTGCAGTCGTTGGATGGACATCGTACAATCACTGCAGCTAGAATCGTTTATATTGATTAAGTTGACAAAGCCCTTGGTACGCGTCAACTTAGTAGGCCCACAGCTCGGATTTGGCAGAGAACATATAGCCCATTTTCGATTTGTAAGAATGTACATCCCATTTTTTATTCTAATGGAATTTACTACAGCCATTTATAGTTTGTTAAAAGTACAGCCAAACTTCTAGCTAGGACAACGATTAATAATTTCAAACAACCGCTCAAAACAGAATTCAAAAAAATTCCCACATTTTGATGGGATCCAAAATATTTTTATCCGAAATTTCTAGTCAGGTTAAATATAATTTCAAAATAAAGTTGTATTACGTTAAAATCCAACGAAATATTGTGCACGCAACAAGTAATGAAATTAAAAAATTTAAATTCCAAAAATAATATATTTTTCAAACTAATTACGTGTTTGGTGCATAGTAATTGTCCAGTTATTATAATTACATCTCATTTATTATTTTTTAAAGTCCATTTTCTTGTTAAGCCTAATGCATACCTCCTAGGAAAGTTTGCAGCCCAGCGGGGCGGAGAATAACAAGTTGACCCGGATATTGTATACAACTGTCGGCCCAGTTGCATTGCTGATGTTAAAAAAGCTAATTTTTATACACACATCTAAAAAATTTTGTATAGATAAGGAACATTTTTATACACACATTTAACAATTTTAAAATACATGATTAACACTTTTTAAAACGTATTTTTTAGTCAACAGTGGCCCCACCGCGAGCGGAGGAGGTCACAATACACATTTTTTAAATACATGATTAACACTTTTTAAAACATATTTTTTAGTCAACAGTGGACCCACAGCGAGCGGAGGAGGTCACAATACACATATTTTTTAAATACATGATTAACACTTTTGCAAAAACAATTAGCCCACAGCGAGCCAATTAGCTCTAGTCAGCCTACAGTGGGCCGACAGGACCCAATCAGCTCACAGTGGGCCGACAGGGGCCAGTCGGCCAGTTGTAGGCCGACTGGAATCCAATCGGCCGGCTGTGGGCCGACTAGGCCTAGTCGGCCTGCAGCGGGCCGACGGTGTATTATTTTTGAAAAAATTTTACCCAGCGTAATATTTATGAAAATTAATAAAAAATGTATTATTTAAAAAAATAGCGAAAAAAGGCCTGTGTAGTACAATACAACCTAACATGGTTACTCAGCCCACATTCAGTGACGCTGGAAAGGCCCAAACAAGGCTTCTGTACAACTTTTTGAAGTCTCTGAGCTCAATCAATAACTTAAGAAAAAAGTTAGATTACAATGGAACCTAATTAAAAGTTGTCACGAGCAAATAAATAATTCAACGGGTCCCTCTTGTGTGTGTGTGTGTGTGTGTGTGAGAGAGAGAGAGAGAGAGAGAGAGAGAGAGAGATAGAGAGAGAGACCCATCGGCCGATGCTCGTAAATACATCTTTCAGCCATATGCATTGCTGATGCTCAGTAAAAACTTATATAGTTGACACAATCATATAGAACATCATAGCACACTGAACTTGCATACAAAAGTTTCACGCAGGCGGCACAATCAGGATGGAAGCAGTGGATTGCTATGGGAAGGGCTATGTTGAAACCAACGAAGTCGTACATAAGGGTTCATCATCTTTATCAATGATGGGGAAATATCTTGAATGTTGTGCAAAGAAAATAGACAGACAACACAATAAGTTCTGCTAGCACATTAAGTTGACGTACAACCCTTTCTAAAAAAAGTTCAGGTACAAAATTAGAACAGGTCACAATCAAATGTACTGGCATATCAGTGCTTCACACCCATAGCTCGGATTTAACTAGTATCTGACAAGATTCAGTTGTTACCTCAAATTAGAGCACATCCAGGCAGGCAACCCTACCTCTTCTCCCAAAGAAGCAGTGGCCTCTGCCGCGCGATGGAGTAGGCCCTGTGCCATCCATCGTTCCGAGCAACACGGGGAAAGTCTGACGTTGACTCCTGTAATGGACGTCGTCGACGGACCCTGTCACCAGCGGCAGCGGTAGGACTTCAATTGATGGATTGACCACTTCTTCGACATGCACGAACACTCGATACAGGTACATCCCTAACGTGGTCCGCAGCAGCCTTGGTGGCGACGAATAGTACAACCCCGGTTCCTGCACCGGTATCTCAACACCAATCACCTTCGGTATGGTGGACGGCTTCTTCATCCTTGCCATAACCCCGGTTTAGATAGGACTTATAGGGACTTTTTTAAGTCCCTAAACCAATAAGTTTCTGGAAACAAACACCCTCTTAGAGGGAGCCTGCTGGTAATGTATGCATGGTGGGCTACCTTCCAATTTCTCAGTCCCCCTACAGGAAGCATAATTTCAACCAAGATTAATACCTACCATCTTCAAGCAAGGCCGGCATAACCTTGTATAAGTCTTAGATCATCGCTCTATGAAATCTCGATGCGCTTAGGTTGCTAGCTGTGTGATATACACCTAGATTAATTATTTGTAACCATTCGTATATATGATCTCTGTGCATGCATTTGATAAATAAATAAAAATCATATGAAACGATCGACTCGTAAATAAGGAAGGAAACACATATGAATGTATGTTCATTACATTGACAACCATGCGAGGGTGAACCAGCTTCCAAAACATGTCAACAGTAATTACAAGCTTGGTTACTTTCCTAAATAATACCCCTTCCTATTTAATTTTCCAGGCCAATTCTATCTAGTATTTGGTGTATTTCCTTCATACACTATTCCATGCCAATTGGACCCCCCCCCCCACCATGATTCCAAAGGATTATTAATCACCCATCAGTAATTACTCCTCAAGTACATTCACACACAAAAAATACTCCTCAAATGAACGTTGTATCTTGTATATGGAAATTTCTGTTCCAAATTATCCTCAAATCAGTGCTTTGTTCACTGTCTGCAAAAACAAAACACCGAAGAAAAATGAATGGAGTGCACCCAACATCTCTTTTAGGGAAACTACTACAACCAAAATTAGTTGATGCTCATAGCTTGAATCAATTGCCCCGCATGTTAGAAAACATAAACCTTGATTTGATAGATATAGATATATCTGTATTTCTTTTCGTAAAGAGGACGGTGTCCTTGCCTATGCATCCAGTGATGCACACAATCATATCTTTATTGATTATTATATGATGTCAGATAAAAGTCTAACATCCATGCCAAATGCTTACAAAAAATAAAGAAAACCTGAGGCCATCCAAATTGGATCTACCTCACTACAGGATCTCCACAAACCCTACTACATGTGATCAAACGATAATATACTACTCCTAGACAAAGCCTTCAAGAAGAAATCATTGTACGTTTACCGATGTTGAAGACTTCAACCAAAAGTCGAACATGGGATTTTCATCCCCGAGGCCAAGCTTCAAGCCAACACCATTAATAAGGGCATGCCACTCGTACGCCGATGATAACCCACAAGTATAGGGGATTAATTGTAGCCTCTTTCGATAAGTAAGAGTGTCGAACCCAACGAGGAGCTAAAGGTAGAACAAATATTCCCTCAAGTTCTATCGACCACCGATACAACTCTACGCACGCTTGACGTTCGCTTTACCGGAAACAAGTATGAAACTAGAAGTACTTTGTAGGAGTTTTTATGTAAGCTTGCAAGAAAGTAAAGAGCACGTAAATAAAAGCTAGGGGCTGTTTAGATGAAGACACAACTAAATTAGTTTTAGTAGAGAGCTTTTGTCAACAAGAAGGTTATTTGTCCCTAGGCAATCGATAACTAGACCGGTAATCATTATTGCAATTTTATTTGAGGGAGAGGCATAAGCTAACATACTTTCTCTACTTCGATCATATGCACTTATGATTGGAACTCTAGCAAGCATCCGCAACTACTAAAGATTCATTAAGGTAAAACCCAACCATAGCATTAAAGTATCAACTCCCCTTTATCCCATACGCAAACAACCTACGTACTCGGGTCTGTGCTTCTGTCACTCACGCCACCCACCATAAGCAAATCATAAGAATATTGCAAACCCTACAGCGGGAATCCCTCACGCTTGCGCGATACGGAGAGCACCATAGGACAGCACCAATAATAAAACATACAACTCAAACCAATCACGATCATCAAATAGCCATTAGGACCAAACAGATCTACTCAAACATCATAGGATAGCCATACATCATAGGGAAATAATATATAGCGTTGAGCACCATGTTTAAGTAGAGATTACAGCGGGTAAGAGAGAGGTTACACCGCTGCATAGAGGGGGGAAGAGTTGGTGATGATGGCGGTGAAGTTATTGGTGAAGATGGCGGTGATGGTGATGGCCCCGGCAGCGCTCCGGCGCCACCGGAAGCAAGGGGGAGAGGGCCCCCTTCTTCTTCTTCTTCTTCTTCTTCCTTGACCTCCTCCCTAGATGGGAGAAGGGTTTCCCCTCTGGTCCTTGGCTCCCATGGCGTGGGAGGGGCGAGAGCCCCTCCGAGATTTGATCTATCTCTCTGTCTCTCTCTGGTTCCGCATTCTTTCCTGGCTCGGTTTCACCGTTTCGTGTATATATGGAGATCCGTAACTCCGATTGGCTTGAAACCTTCGCCGTGATTTTTTTTCCGAATATTAGCTTTCTTGCGGCAAAAGAAGAGCGTCAACCGCCTTAAGGTGGGCTCACGAGGGTAGGGGGCGTGCCTAGGGGGGGGCTGCCTCGTGACCACCTCGGGCACTGGTTTGGATTGATTTTCCTTCCAAATTTTCCATATTTTCTAAAAATAAGCTCCGTCCGTTTTTATCCCGTTTGGACTCCGTTTGATATGGATATTCTGCGAAACCAAAAACATGCAACAGACAGGAACTGGCACTGGGCACTAGATCAATATGTTAGTCCCAAAAATAATATAAAAAGTTGCCAAAAAGTATATGAAAGTTGAATAATATTGGCATGGAATAATAAAAATTATAGATACGTCGGAGACGTATCAGCATCCCCAAGCTTAATTCCTGCTCGTCCTCGAGTAGGTAAATGATAAAAAAGATAATTTTTGATGTGGAATGCTACCTAGCATAATCTTGATCATATATCTAATCATGGCATGAATATTAAGACACCAGTGATTCAAAGCAATAATCTATCCTTTGACATAAAAACAATAATTCTTCAAGCATACCAACCAAGCAATTATGTCTTATTGAAATAACATAGCCAAAGAAAGCTCATCCCTACAAAATCATATAGTCTGGTTATGCTCCATCTTCACCACACAAAGCATTCACATCATGCACAACCCTGATGACAAGCCAAGCAATTGTTTCATACTTTTGACGTTCTCAAACCTTTTCAACTTTCACGCAATACATGAGCGTGATGCATGGACATAGCACTATAGGTGGAATAGAATATGATGATGGGGGTTATGTGGAGAAGACAAAGAAGGAGAAGGTCTCACATTGACGCAGCTAATCAACGGACTATGGAGATGCCCTTCAATAGATATCAATGTGAGTGAGTAGGGATTACCATGCAACGGATGCACTAGAGCTATAAGTATATGAAAGCTCAACAAAAGAAACTAAGTGGGTGTGCATCCAACTCGCTTGCTCACGAAGAGCTAGGGCATTTTGAGGAAGCCCATCATTGGAATATACAAGCCAAGTTCTATAATGTAAAATTCCCACTAGTATGTGAAAGTGACAAAATGAGAGACTCTCTATATGAAGAACATGGTGCTACTTTGAAGCACAAGTGTGGTAAAAGGATAGTAACATTGCCCCTTCTCTCTTTTCTCTCTTTCTTTTCTTTTTTTTCTTTTTTTGGGCCTTCTCTTTTTTTGGCCTTTCTCTTTTTTTTATTTTTTTCGTCCGGAGTCTCATCCTGACTTGTGGGGGAATCATAGTCTCCATCATCCTTTCCTCACTGGGGCAATGCTCTAATAATGATGATCATCACACTTTTATTTACTTACATCTCAATATTACAACTCGATATCTAGAACAAAGATATGACTCTATATATATGAATGCCTCCGGCGGTGTACCGGGATGTGCAATGATCTAGCGTAGCAATGACATCAAAAAATGGACAAGCCATGAAAACATCATGCTAGCTATCTTACGATCATGCAAAGCAATATGACAATAAATGCTCAAGTCATGTATATGATGATGATGGAAGTTGCATGGCAATATATCTCGGAATGGCTATGAAAATGCCATAATAGGTAGGTATGGTGGCTGTTTTGAGGAAGATATAAGGGGGTTTATGTGTGATAGAGTGTATCGTATCACGGGGTTGGGATGCAGCGGCGAAGTTTGCACCAACTCTCGAGGTGAGAAAGGGCAATGCACGGTACCGAAGAGGCTAGCAATGATGGAAGGGTGAGAGTGCGTATAATCCATGGACTCAACATTAGTCATAAAGAACTCATATACTTATTGCAAAAATAAATTAGTCATCGAAACAAAGTACTACGCGCATGCTCCTAGGGGGGTAGATTGGTAGGAAAGACCATCGCTCGTCCCCGGCCGCCACTCATAAGGAAGACAATCAATAAACACCTCATGCTCCGACTTCGTTACATAACGATTCACCATACGTGCATGCTACGGGACATGCAAACCTCAACACAAGTATTTCTCAATTTCACAATTACTCAACTATCATGACTCTAATATAACCATCTTTATATCGCAAAACTATTGCAAGGAATCAAACATATCATATTCAGCGATCTACAAGTTTATGTAGGATTTTATGACTAACCATGTGAATGACCAGTTCCTGTCATCTCTCTAAATAGATATAAGTGAAGCAAGAGAGTTTAATTCTTTCTACAAAAGATATGCCCACGCCCTAACAAATATAAGTGAAGCAAAAGAGCATTCTACAAATGGCGGTTGTCTAAGTAAAGAGAAACAGGCAATCCAAACTTCAAATGATATAAGTGAAGCACATGAAGCATTCTATAAAGCCATACTCAAAAGATATAAGTGAAGTGCAAAGAGCATTCTACAAATCAACCAAGGACTATCTCATACCAGCATGGTGCATAAAAGAAAAATAAAAACCTAAATGCAAAAGACGCTCCAAGATTGCACATATCGCATGAACAAAACGAATCCTGAAAACATACCGATATTTGTTGAAGAAAGAGGGGATGCCTCCCCAGCATCCCCAAGCTTAGATGCTTGAGTCTCCTTGAATATTTACTTGGGGTGCCTCGGGCAACCCCAAGCTTGAGCTCTTGCCTCTCTTCCTTCTTCTCATATCGAGACCTTCTCGATCATCGAACACTTCATCCACACAAAACTTCAACAGAAAACTTGGTAAGATCCGTTAGTATAATAAAGCAAATCAATACTCTAAGTACTGTTGCAAACCAATTCATATTTTGTTTTTGCATTGTTTCTACTGTAATATAACTTTTTCAGGGCTTAATCCACTGATATAAATTGATAGTTTCATCAAAACAAGCAAACTATGCATCAAAAACAGAATCTGTCTAAAACAGAACAGTCTGTAATAATCTGAACATTCACCATACTTATGGTACTTGAAAAATTCTGCCAAAATTAGGAAAAATAAACAATTTGTAAATCAAGACATTGCAAAAAGAATCAGAACCATTTGACGTCCCAGTAAAAAATTAAAATTCATGTACTACAGCCAAAGTTTCTGTCCTGCACCGCACAAACCAACAAGCATCGTAAACATCCTAAAGGCAAACCTTGGCACATTATTTTTATAATACAATGGAATTGTACAAGGGGATAATTATTTTTGTTGAAAATTTTCTGTAATCAAGATTCACAAAGTTGCCGTGAGCATGAACAAAGTTCAAGGAGCTCTCCCACTTCAACAATGCTTGTCTTTCTCACTTTCACTTTCCTTTTTGAAAAAGTTTTGGGTTCCCATCTTTATTTTTGTTGTTTTTGAACTATATGAAAGCACTCAACAGAAATAAATGACTCTCTAAAACTTCCGGGTTGTCTCCCTGGCAGCGCTTTCTTTAAAGCCATTAAGCTAGGCATATAGTGCTCAAGTAGTGAATCCACCCGGATCCCAAGGTATATCAAAGCCAATTTTAATTAACAATGATTTGGTATTTAGTAGTGAGCACAAAGTAACATATATCAAGCAATGACGAAGTCTAACTCTCTTCCTATGCATCGGCATGTCATAAAAGAACAATTCATGCACACCTAGTAAAGGCCAATGCATAGTATAAACAGTTGCTTGCAATTTTATCATGTTGGAAACATAGAGAGGTGGAGATATAGTTCCTCTATCATAATAATTGCAAGTATAAGCAGCAAGCACATGCATATTATATCTATCAAAATCATCATGTGCAACGGTAAAAGGCAACCCATCAATGTAATCCTTAATAAGTGCAAACTTCTCCGATATAGTGTAGTTTGGAGAATTCAAAAAGATAATAGGACTACCATGTGTGGGTGCACTAGCAACAATTTCATATTTAACATAGGGAACTATAGCAAGTTCATCTCCATAAGCATAATTCATATTGGCATCTTGGCCACAAGCATAGCAAGCATCATCAAAAAGGGATATTTCAAAAGAATCATAGGGATCATAACAGTCGTCATAGAAATCATCCTTCGGTAAGCACGAAGGGGAATTAAACAATGTATGAGTTGAAGAGTTACTCTCATTAGAAGGTGGGAATGGGTAGCTAATCCGCTCTTCCTCCTTTTGTTCTTCGCTCTCCTCATCATCTTTTTCATCCAACGAGCTCATAGTTTCATCAATTTCTTCTTCCATAGATTCCTGCAAAATATTAGTCTCTTCTTGGACGGCGGAGACTTTCTCAATAACTGAATTAATTTCATAATTGTATTTATAATTCTCATAGCAATATTTGAGGATAGCTAAATTTTCAGATCTATAAACAGCATCATCAAAATCATCAAACTCTTTAAACATAGATTCAATTTCATAAGCACCCATAAAAGCAACAAATTCTTCTATTTGTTCCACATCATAGTAATCATATATACCTCTAGCATAAGAAGCCAAGGTTTCATTATCATTAAATTTTCATGAAAAGGGGAGGTGTGGAGAATTCATCCTAGAGCAACAAGTATAATCATATTTCGAGCATAGTTGTCTAGCATACCACTTCAATATATAAATTTGATCCCATAATAGTTTCCCTTTTTGTGTCAAGTCATAATCCATAAAGTATTCACGTTGATCCAAGGTTACTCCCATTACCAAATTGAATGAGTTTTTCTCAGGATTATCAAAGTGGTACATAATATTTTTCACATATTGAGCATCGAGGGTTTTAGGAGGTTCCCCATCTCCATGAGCAGAAAGTACACCTAATTTTTTTGGTATTTCGTGTTCCATATCCATAACTAAAGATAAAGAACAACTAAGAACAGCAAATAAAAATTACTTAGTGATAAAGCAAACAAGCACACACGAGAATATTCACCCCACGCTATTGCTCCCCGGCAACGGCGCCAGAAAAAGGTCTTGATAACAAATAAGTATAGGGGATCAATTGTAGCCTCTTTTGATAAGTAAGAGTGTCGAACGCAACGAGGAGCTAAAGGTAGAACAAATATTCCCTCAAGTTCTATCGACCACCGATACAACTCTATGCACGCTTGACGTTCGCTTTACCGGAAACACGTATGAAACTAGAAGTACTTTGTAGGAGTTTTTAGGTAAGCTTGCAAGAAAGTAAAGAGCACGTAAATAAAAGCTTGGGGCTGTTTAGATGAAGACACAACTAAATTAGTTTTAGTAGAGAGCTTTTGTCAACAAGAAGGTTATTTGTCCCTAGGCAATCGATAACTAGACCAGTAATCATTATTGCAATTTCATTTGAGGGAGAGGCATAAGCTAACATACTTTCTCTACTTGGATCATATGCACTTATGATTGGAACTCTAGCAAGCATCCGCAACTACTAAAGATTCATTAAGGTAAAACCCAACCATAGAATTAAAGTATCAAGTCCCCTTTATCCCATACGCAAACAACCTACGTACTCAGGTCTGTGCTTCTGTCACTCATGCCACCCACCATAAGCAAATCATAAGCATATTGCAAACCCTACAGCGGGAATCCCTCACGCTTGCGCGACACGGAGAGCACCATAGGACAACACCAATAATAAAACATACAACTCAAACCAATCACGATCATTAAATAGCCATTAGGACCAAACAGATCTACTCAAACATCATAGGATAGCCATACATCATAGGGAAATAATATATAGCGTTGAGCACCATGTTTAAGTAGAGATTACAGCGGGTAAGAGAGAGGTTACACCGCTGCATAGAGGGGGGAAGAGTTGGTGATGATGGCGGTGAAGTTGTTGGTGAAGATGGCGGTGATGGTGATGGCCCCGGCAGCGCTCCGGCGCCACCTGAAGCAAGGGGAAGAGGGCCCCCTTCTTCTTCTTCTTCTTCCTTGATCTCCTCCCTAGATGGGAGAAGGGTTTCCCCTCTGGTCCTTGGCTCCCATGGCGTGGGAGGGGCGAGAGCCCCTCCGTGATTTGATCTATCTCTCTGTCTCTCTCTGGTTCTGCGTTCTCTCCTGGCTCTGTTTCACCGTTTCGTGTATATATGGAGATCCGTAACTCCGATTTACCTACTCGAGGATGAGCAGGAATTAAGCTCGGGGATGCTGATACGTCTCCAACGTATCTATAATTTATGAAGTATTCATGCTATTATATTATCCTTCTAGGATGTTTTATATGCATTTATATGATATTTTATATGATTTCTTGGGACTAACCTATTAACCTATAGCCCAGTGCCAGTTTCTGTTTTCTCCTTGTTTTAGAGTATCGCAGAAAAGGAAAACTAAACGGAGTCCAATTGACGTGCCACTTGACGGAGATAATTTTTGGACTAGAAGAAGCCCACGGAGTACCAGAAGCAGGCTAGAAGAGTTCCGGGCTGCCCACGAGGGTGCGGGGCGCGCCCACCCCCCTAGGGCGCGCCCCCTACCTCGTGGACAGCCCGGAGACCCCTCTGACGTGAAATCAATGCAAAACTCTTCTATATATACTCAAACTTCCAGAAAGAAACCTAGATCGGAAGTTCCGCCGCCGCAAGCCTCTATAGCCACGAGAAGTCAATCTAGGCCCTCTCCGGCACCCTACCGGAGGGGGCCATCATCACCGATGGCCATGGAGGAGTATCCCGGAGGGGCCATCATCACCATGAAGGCCAAGGACCAGAGGGTGGAGGCCATGGAGGAAGCACAAGGGGGAGAACCTCTCATCCTCTCTTCCGCTGGCACCGGAGTGCCATCGGGAGGGGAATCATCGCCATGGTGATTGTCTTCATCAACATCACCATCATCATCACCATCCTCATCTCTTTTACGCGGTACACTCTCCCGCACCCGGCTGTAATCCCTACTTGAACATGGTGCTTTATGCCACATATTATGATCCAATGATGTGTTGCCATCCTATGACGTTTTGAGTAGATATCTTTTGTCTTTGGGTTGATTGATGATCTAGATTGGTATGAGTTGTATGTTTTACATTGGTGCTGTCCTATGGTGCCCTCCATGTCGCGCAAGCGTGAGGGATTCCCATTGTAGGGTGTTGCAATACGTTCGTGATTCGCTTATAGTGGGTTAGTGAGTGACTAAAACACAAACCCGAGTAAGAGGGATTGTTGTGTATGGGAATAAAGAGGACTTGATGCTTTAATGCTATGGTTGGGTTTTACCTTAATGATCTTTAGTAGTTGCGGATGCTTGCTAGAGTTCCAATCATAAGTGCATATGATCCAAGTAGAGAAAGTATGTTAGCTTATGCCTCTCCCTCATATGAAACTGCAATAGTGATCACCGGTCTTGTTAACAAATGCCTAGGACAATTCTGCACACCGATCCACCATTATTCCACACTCGCTATTTATAATATTTAGTATTATATTCTAACTTTATGATAACAGCACCTACTTTTATATTTTAGCTCTCCGATATCATACAAAATTATCCTCTTCATACCCACAACGTAGTTTTATTTCTCGTTTCTAGTTGGAAGTAAAACGTTCGGTGCACGTAGAGTCATATCAGTGGCAGATAGGGCTTGAGAGAATATTGATCTTACCTTTAGCTCCTTGTGGGTTCGACACTCCATACTTATCACTTCCACCTTTGGAAAGTGCTACGATGATTCCTTGCACTTGGGGATTATCATTCGCCCTATTATTTTCCTTTCCTTCTCCTCTTCTTCTTCTTCTTCTTCTTCTTCCTCTTCTTCTTCTTCTTCCTCTTCTTCTTCTTCTTCTTCTTCTTCTTCTTCTTCTTCTTCTTCTTCTTCTTCTTCTTCTTCTTCTTCTTCTTCTTCTTCTTCTTCTTCTTCTTCTTCTTCTTCTTCTTTCTTCTTATCCCTCCTCCTCTTCCTCCTCTTCCTCCCTCCTCCTCCTCCTTCTACTCCTCTTCTTCTTCTAAATTAAAACTAAAACTAATCTAAAATAAACTAAACTAAAATAAACTAAAAATAAACTGAAAATAAAACTAAACTAAAACTAAAACTAAAACTAAACTAAAAGAAACTAAAAAAACTAAACTAAAAAAGGGTGGATGGCGAGGTCGGCCGGTGGGGCGGGGCGGCGTAGGGGCCGCGGGGAGGGGTCCGACATAGGGGCGTACACAAGGGGGAGGGTGCACCTAGGGGGTAGGGCATGCCCCCTGCCTTGTGGGCCCCTCGTGACTCCCCTAGCCTAATTATTCATCCTATATATTCACATATATTCCCAAACCACCAGAAGTATCCAAGAAAACACTTTTCCACCGCCGCAACCTTCTGTTCCCGTGACATATCATCTTGGGGCCTTTTCCGGCATCCTGCCGGAGGGGGATTCGATCACGGAGGTCTTCTACATCAACTCTATATCCCTTCCGATGAAGTGTGAGTAGTTTACCTCAGACCTACGGGTCCATAGCTAGTAGCTAGATGGCTTCTTCTCTCTCTTTGATTCTCAATAGCATGTTCTCCTCGATGTTCTTGGAGATCTATCCGATGTAATCTTCTTTTACGGTGTGTTTGTCGAGATCCGATGAATTGTGGATCTACGATAACCTTATCTATGAATATTATTTGAATCTTCTCTGACTTCTTTTATGCATGATTTGATATCTTTGTAATTCTCTTATAACTATTGATTTGGTTTGGCCAACTAGATTGGTTTTCTTGCAATGGGAGAAGTGCTTAGCTTTGGGTTCAATCTTGTGATGCCCTTTCCCAGTCATAGTAGGGGGCAGCAAGGCACGTATTGTGTTGTTGCCATAGAGGATAAAAAGATGGGGTTTACATCATATTGCTTGAGTTTATTCCTCTACATCATGTCATCTTACTTAATGCGTTACTTAGTTCTTCATGAACTTAATACTCTAGATGCAGGCAGAAGTCGGTCGACGTGTGGAGTAATAGTAGAAGATGCAGAATCGTTTCAGTCTACTTGACACGGACGTGATGCCTATATTTCATAATCATTGCTTTAGATATCGTCATAATTTTGCGCTTTTCTATCAATTGCTCGACAGTAATTTATTCTCTAGTGAAACCTATGGCCCCCGGGTCTATTTTCCATCATATAAGTTTCTGATCTACTATTTTCCATCATATTAGTTTCCGATCTAATATTTTGCAATCTTTTACTTTCCAATCTATAAAACAAAAAAACCCCAAAATATTTACTTTATCTTTTGTTTAGTTTTATTTATGTCTATCAGATCTCACTTGGGGTGCCTTGGGAGTTCCCAAGCTTGAACTCTTGCCTCTCTTTATTCTCCTCATATTGATAGCTCCTCGACCTTCGGACACTTCATCCGCACAAAACTTTAACAAAAACTTGTGAGATCCGTTAGTGTAATAAAGCAAATCACTACCTTTCGGTACTGTAATGAACTCATTCTTTATTTATATTGATGTTAAACCTACTATATTCCAACTTCTCTATGGTTCATACCCCCCGATACTAGCCATAGATTCATCGAAATAAGCAAACAACACACACAAAACAAAATCTGTTAAAAACAGAACAGTCTGTAGTAATCTGGAAGTTTGGTAAACTTCTGTAACTCCTAAAATTATGAAATAAATTTGACAATTTGGAAAATTTGTACAGAAGTAATGTGCAAAAAGTTTCAGACCCATTTGACCTTCTAGTAAAAATGTAAATTCATGCACTACAGCCAAAGTTTCTGTTTTTGTTCTGCACATAGTAAACAAGCAATCTAATCATCCTAAAACCAAAACTTGGCACATTATTTTTATAATACAATGGATATATACAAGGGGATATTTATTTACAAAGAAACTTCCATGAAAAAATCTACATTGTTTCCGTGAGCATGAACACAAGTGCTCAAGGTCGACCCTCACTTCTTCAATGCATAACTTTCCAATCACTTCTCTTTTTGAAAAACTTTTTAGGCATGAGAGGCAAGTAATAATTTTTTTTGTATTTTCATTCTTTTAAATTTTTTTGTATGATTCACCCACAACTAAACAGAAACAAAAAGGAAAAACAAAATCTACTTAGTGAAGAAAGCAAACAAGCACACACGAGAATATCAACCCCACGCTATTGTTCCCCGGCAACGGCGCCAGAAAAGAGCTTGATAATCCCCAAGTGCAGGGAATCGTCGTAGCAATTTCCAAAGGTGGAAATGATAAGTATGGAGTGTCGAACCCACAAGGAGCTAAAGGTAAGATCAATATTCTCTCAAGCCCTATCTGCCACTGATACGACTCTACGTACACCGAACGTTTGCTTCCAACTAGTAACGATAAATAAAACTACATTGTGGGTATGAAGTGGATAACTTTGTATGATATCGGAGAGCTAAAATATGAAAGTAGGTGCTGTTATCATAAGGTTAGAATATATTACTAAATATTACAAATAGCGAGTGTGGAATAATAGTGGATCAGTGTGCGGAATTGTCCTAGGCAATTGTTAACAAGACCGGTGATCACTATTGCAGTTTCATATGAGGGAGAGGCATAAGCTAACATACTTTCTCTACTTGGATCATATGCACTTATGATTGGAACTCTAGCAAGCATCCGCAACTACTAAAGATCATTAATTGAAAACCCAACCATAGCATTAAAGCATCAAGTCCTCTTTATTTCCATACGCAACAATCCCTCTTACTTGGGTTTTTGTTTCAGTCACTCACCAACCCACTATAAGTGAATCATGAATGTATTGCAACACCCTACAGCGGGAATCCCTCACGCTTGCGCGACACGGAGGGCACCATAGGACAGCACCAAAGTAAAACATACAAGTCATACCAATCTAGATCATCAATCAACCCAAAGACAAAAGATATCTACTCAAAACATCATAGGATGGCAACACATCATTGGATCATAATATGTGGCATAAAGCACCATGTTCAAGTAGGGATTACAGTGGGGTGCGGGAGAGTGGACCACGTAAAAGAGATGAGGATGGTGATGATGATGGTGATGTTGATGAAGATAATCACTGTGGTGATGATTCCCCTCCCGATGGCACTCCGGTGCCACCAAGAGAGAGGAGGAGAGGTTCTCCCCCTTGTGCTTCCTCCTCCATGGCCTCCAACCTCTGGTCCTTGGCCTTCATGGTGATGATGCCCCCCCGGGATACTCCTCCATGGCCACCAGTGATGATGGCCCCCTCCAGCAGGGTGCCGAAGAGGGCCTAGATTGATTTCTCGTGGCTACAGAGGCTTGAGGCGGCGGAACTTCCAATCTAGGTTAATTTTCTGAGGTTTCTGTATTTATAGGAATTTTTGGCGTTGGTATCACGTCAAGGAGGTGCCCGAGCTGTCCACGAGGTAGGCCCACACGCCCTAGGGGGGTGGGCGCGCCCCCCACCCTTGTGGGCAGCTCGGGACTCTTCTGGCCCAACTCTGATACTATGTGGTCTTCTTTTGGTCCATAAAAAATCATCAAAAATTGGCCCGTCAATTGGACTCCGTTTGGTATTCCTTTTCTGCAAAACTCAAAAACAAGGAGAAAACAGAAACTGGCACTGGGCTCTAGGTTAATAGTTAGTCCCAAAAATCATATAAAATATCATATAAATGCATATAAAACATCCTAGAAGGATAGTATAATAGCATGAATACTTCATAAATTATAGATACGTTGGAGACGTATCATGGTGTACTGAGAAGAAAAGAAACCTTGAAGCAAACATGTGTTAGCTATGTGGAAATCAGTGGCTGAAATATGTAGCCTACCACGTGTGGAGGATGTAAAATTATTGGGTCAAAGTTGTTATTGCATGCCTCCAGTGAGCTCCTGGAAACAGAACGTATGATGTTCGTCATTCTTTTGTGGAGATGCTGGCAAGTTCGGCACGAGAATGTGATAATATCCCTCCTCCCATTGAAATATCTCGATAATGCATATAGAGCTACCTTAGCTCGCTCATCATGATTGAGCAGCACCCGGAGATGATGTGCTGAAAGGCAGTGGCGAAGACTGGCCCCAGGCCAGGGGGGGCTGGACCCGGGGCATGAGGATTTATTCCTTTGTAGACTGTAGCATTTTTACACTGTTATTCACTATAGCAATGAAGCAGGCCTGGGCCGGATGCTAGCCTCGCTCCCCCCCCCCCCCCCCCCCTCTGAAAGGAAAGGGGTGTTATCATATGTGTGATGCATGGCCAGTGCAAAATAGCTCAACAATACCCCATTTGTAAATATGCAAGTTTCATGGAAGCTGCCTCTTGTTTGCCCGTAAAAACTGAACGTCGATGGTTAGTTTAATTCTTAATCCGGACTTGCTAGTGTTTGGATGGTTCTAAGGGACCATATGTGCATATTTAGCTCCTACCGGTACATATACATTTTCTCAACTCCGCTTGAATCAGAGATAGCGGCATGCATAGAAGGTATATCTCCGGCTTTGCAATAGTGCACCACTCCGGCTTATATTGAAGTGGATTGTTTGGCATCAGTCAACCTGGTGAACAATAATGATAAGGATAGATTAGCGTATTCGGCTATGATTCAGGAGGTCAAATCTTTCATGCTCACTAGTGAATCTTGTACTACACATAGTAGTAGGTGTCAGAACAATGTAAGCCACTACTTGGCAACTTATGCTCTACTAGAGACTCACATATCGGTCTGGCTCCATTCTGGTCAAAGGTATGTGGAGGATCTATGTAGAGCTGATTGCAATCATGGTTGATGAGTAATGCAAAATTCTATTTGCAACTATACATGTATATGTGTTTGCGCACTTTGTTTCCAGATTTTTCGCCATGTGAAAAAAAGTTTTCGAGAACAACAAATGAAGGGCTACCTAGAGCCCTCCCATCAAATGAACTTTTTTGCATATTGGTTACCCTATCTGAGTATGAGTATGACATCCAACAAATAGAACGATTCTTCACTAAAGGAGAACATTCGTTATGTCATGTTACCTAATTGATGATTATAAAGGGAGAACCATTCGGTGCCCGGCTCATATGAAACCGCGCTGAAGAAAAAATAAATTCAAAACAAATACCAGAAAAAAATAAAAAAAATCCAAAAAAGTTGCATGGTAGATAATTTGGTGCGTGAGCTCCACTCCAAATTGCAGATCATTTGGTTTTCTGAATAGCTCTCGAAAAAATAACAAATTTGGGTTATGTAAAAAAGTTTACTGTTCATATACTGTTGTGACCCAATTTGTCTTATTTACTGAGAGCTACTCAAATGTCCAAATGATCTGAAATTTGGAGTGCACCTCACACACCAAATTATCTATCATGCAAAAAAATTGGATTTTTTGGAATTGTTTGTATTTTTGTGATTTTTTCTTGACAAGCTGCGGATGAGCATGGGCTCAGAAATGGATACTCGGATTATAGATAAATAAAATGGTTGCCGCTACAAAATGCACATCCTCCTTGGCTTATTAGTTATTATCTTAGCAACTCCGCCTCTGGCGACCGGTTTATGTGCCGAGAGGTGGGTCGAGGAGGATCATGGATCTTCATGTTCATGGGAAGTCTTGGTCTATTTTATTAGATTTTGATGTCCTTGTATCATTCATCTAGGAGGTGGAGGCAATGAAACAGTGGAATAAGTGCATTCGGTCATTCATCTAAGAGCAGAGGTTTGATTTCCCCATATCGATTCATTGGATTGTGTGCAGAACTATCGACCGTGATGTTTTCGCTTTCGTTCATGGAGGCGCCAATGGCCTTTGTCAATAAGATATGCGACGATGCTTTGCTCCATTGATGTGGGGTTGGTTCTACTCGTCTGGCATTCACTTTCTCCATGCCGACGGTAGATGTGGTTTAGATCGGCATCGCTGGCATCTCCTAGCAACATGGCGATGCCAGCGAAGGGTGGGCTTTAGGATTACACCAACCCCCTAACTCCGACAATGCGGAGCAGGTGCGACGTAGTGCTGGGTTCATGACACGCTCTTGGCGCTTGTAGGTCGGAGACAACAACAAATTCCATCTTGATATATTTGTATTTTTTTTGTTTCACCGAAGGTGGTCATGTAAGGCTCATTCTTGATCAATATATGTCTTTCGGTAAGTGAAAAAGAATATAAGTATATTTAGGCAAAAATAAACTACTAATACACTCGTACTTACATCAAACAATTATAGTTTTGGCCATGAGCTGGGCGGGCCATGGCCCATTTGGCCTGGCTGTAGCTCCGCCACTGGCTGGCATCTCCTAGCAACATGGCGTGACTTCCCGCCCGCAATTACATCGGCCCTTAACTCTGACAATGCCGAGCAGGTGCAGCGTAGTGCTAGGATCACGACACTCTCTTGGCGCTTGCGGGTCGGAGACAGCGATGAACTCCCTCTTGATATATTTGTATTTTTTGTTTCATCGAAGGTGATCTTGTAAGGCTCAGTCTTGATCAATATATGTCTTTCGGTAAATGAAAAAAATATAAGTATATTTAGGCAAACATTAACTACTTATACACTCATACGTACATCAAAAAATTATGGGAAATGTTCCCAGACGGTGCACCGGCCGAGCGTTTCGGCCGGTCCCGCGCACGCCGCTTGATCGGGTAGCGATCCAGCGCTCCCGCACCTCCCGATCCACGTTGTTTTTTTTCCTTGGCCCATCACGTGGCCTTGGCCCACCACGTTTACTCGGTCAGCTTTTTTTTTCACCAACCGCTCAAGCTGTGGGGTGGGAAAAATATCTACAACTGCAGACGGACGAAAGTTGCATCCGTTTTTTGCTGCAACAACGACATTTTGTTGCTGCAACTGCCGTTATCTTTTGCTACGACCAGCGTGTTTTTTGCTACATCCTTTTTTTGCTATCGATTTCTTGCCCAAATAAAAAAAGCTGCAACCGTTTACATGAAAGCTTCAACCCTACATTTAAAAAGCTTCAACCCATAAACTTTTTTGCTGGAACCAACTATTGTATTTTGTAGCTGATTCTTTTTTGCTGGAACTAGTTTTTTGTTTTGCTACCACCGACGGCTTCATTTGCTACCACCGGCGACATGGTTTGCTACCACCATATGCAGCGGCCGGTCGACGTCAATGTTTTTCTTGCTACAACCGTGTCATTTTTTTGCTGCAACCGGCAGCCACAGAAGATACAATTGGTTAACATTTTTGCTACAATGGTGCCGGCGAGCTTTTAATTTGTTGGAAGCGTTGCCCTTTTTTGCTACAACCGGGCGTTCTTTTTGCTGCTACCGACACCCCGACGGAGAGTACAGTTTTCTTACGAGCTCGTCGCCGGAGGTGGTGCGACCTGCAGCCGCAGAACGCCGGAGCTGCGTTTGTCATCACCGGAGTTGCGACCGTCGTCACCGGGAGATGCAACTACGGGGACACGCTGCTGCATGCATGGAGCCAACGAGAAACACATGAGACATCAGGGTTGTAGTACCGTTGCAACACCGGTCCACTACCACCAGGGCCCTGCCTCCTCAGGGGACTCCGGCCATGAACGGCAGCGGAGCTCGAGCCTAAATCCATGGCGGCAAGGAGGTCATGACGTATGTACGACATGATTGAAGCAATCCCAAGGCGGCTTGATAGGTGGGGGAGCCCCTCCTAGACGTGATTCAGCTGCGGGCAACGAAGAACAGGCGGATCCGGTCGCCACTGCCGCGGATCGGGGATGGGCAGACGCGGGGGATCGAGCTCCCCTGTTTTTCTCATTGTGGCTGTTCGTACAACGGTTGCAACAAAAACGTGTTCTTTTTGCTGCAATGGTTGGTTCGGTGGTGGCCTCGCGCGGAAATCTAACGGCTGGGGCTGACCGCATCGCACGGCTTGGGCTGGACCGGCCGAACAGTTCGGCCGGTGCGCCGGCGCGTATCACTCCCCAAAAATTATTCAAATGAAGAAGTGTATAATGAACGTACGTACGTGTCAATACAATCTTATCTTATTTCTGCGATTTGGCAGGACATTAATTTTGGTGATGAGACATTTAGACACCCTTAAAAACTATCAGGATTTTTGAATATTTCCCAAACAAGCTTCTTCCCCGCGCAACGCCACCAACGGCTCGATCCGCTCGCCCCTCCCCCCTGCCCTAGCCCTAGCCCCCATTCCTCCTTATAAATACGCCCACTCCTCCCAGCCGCAAACCACACCCGCAGCCTCATCTGCATCGCAATTCCCCATCTTCTTTCTCCTAGACAGATCTAAAGAAGAGCAGATCCATTCTCCATTCCTCTATCCAAAGCTCTAGCTAGATGATAAACCTGTCCCTCATCGGCTCGGAGTGCTACTCCGGCGCCGGCCACAACACGCTCGAAGCCGACGACCCGTCGGACGGCCTGTTGACCGATGTCCCTGAACCGGACGCCGCGTGGTTAGAGGAGATGGCCGATTATTTGTTTGGACGAGATGCTGCGCCGGTGGCGGTCGTGGCGGTGAATGACAGGGTGGAAGAGGGGGCTGCGGTGTCTGAGCCGGTGCCCGTGGAGGCTGCTAAGGAGGCCACGGTGAACCTCCAGGGGAAGAAGAAGAGGACAACCAAGGGGACAGTCGCGGCGTGGGGGTCCAAGAGGCAGCGCTCGCCGTTGGGTCCTAATGAGACCACCAGCGGCGGCAACAATCAAGGCGCAGGGAGCGACGCTATGTACGATCACCAGATGCCGCTTGCCACGGGGATGAAGGTTGCCGGCGGCGGAAGGCGGCGGAGGAAGAAGGAGGACCCTGGCAGCGTCTCGTGGGAGTGGGAGTGGGACAAGGAGGTGGGCCTCGCGAGCTACCCGGCGTTACAGTTCTGGCTCCTTTTCCACATGCTCCCCAGGACGTTCGCCTCCCTGTGCAAGCTGCTCGCCCGCGTCGTCGGCAGGGATGAAACCAAGCGGCACCCGCGCGAACGCTAACCCGTCCCCGTGCGCAAGCGCGTCGCCGTCGCCGTCTGGCGCCTCGCCTCGGGGGAGTCCCTCCGCGAGATCGAGAAGCGCTTCGGCATCGCGCTCTGCACCTGCCAGAAGATCGTGCGCGAGGTCTGCTCAGCCATCAAGGACGTAATGTTCCATCAGGAGGTCGGCTGGCCGGACGCCGCCCGCATGGCGACGATCGCTGCCAAGTTCCAGGCCCTGTCGGGCATCCGGGGCATCGCCGGCGCCGTCTACACCACCCACGTCGCCATCATCACACCCCACGAAAACCGCATGGGCTACCATAACAGCCACGCCACGGCGCGCAACAACGGCAGGGACTCCTACAGCGTCACCGTCCAGGCGTCCATGGACGCGGACGGGACCTTCACCAACGTGTTCGCCGGCCGCCCCGGTGGCGACTCCGACGAGGAAATCCTCCTCGGGTCGTCGCTGAACAAGGCCGACCGTGCTGGGGACATCCTTGCCCAGGGCATGAGCCTGGTCGGCGGCGCTAGCTACCCGCTCCTTGATTGGACGCTGGTGCCGTACTCCGGCGAGAACCTGACGACGGCGCAGCACAGCCTCAACGAGGGCGTCGCAGTGGTGCGCGACGTCGCCGTGAACGGGATCCGGAGGTTCAAGGCGCGCTGGGGCTGCCTCCAGATGCGCAGCGAGGTCAAGGTGGGAGACCTTGAAACGGAACTCTACGCGTGCGCTGTCCTCCACAACTTCTGCGAGCGCAGCGGTGACCCTCTCAACTTCGAGCTACTCCAGGGCTTGGAGCTTCACGATGACGAAGGCATGGTCGCCGATAACCCCGTGCACTCCACCGCCGCAGTGCAGGCGCGCGACACCCTCGCACAAGACATGATGGAACAGCTAGCTGGCTACTAGCCAGCCAGCTGGTGTGCCGCCGTGCGCGGAAGGAAGCCGACCAAGGGTTCATATGGGAAGAGCAAGCTATATATTGCGAATAAGTTTTCCTTGATCCAGTCCCCATTTTCAGACTCGTGCTTTCGTGGGAGCCAATTCATCATCATCAGTTTTGTCAATCATATTATATATCCAGCAAATTACAGTCTGCTTGTATTTCATTTTATATTGAGAGATCGCTCCTTCTCTACATGGTATCATATATATACTTTGTTGTTCTTTGGTTAGCATGAAATCCTCATCATGCAAGTACGATGATCTATGTGTGTACTAGTGTTGAAACCTTTGAATGGTTAATGGACAAGTAAGAAGCTTTAGGCCCTGTTTGGTTCATAAGTCATACGACTTTTTTAGTCCCAACTTATAAGTCCCAAGTCCCTAAAAAGTCCCTACCTGTTTGGTTTCCGGGACTTATAAGTCCCTATAAAATCATATTACAACTATAAGTCCCTATAAGACTCTTCTTGAGAGTCTTATTTCATAAGTCTCAAATGCCCATTTTAAGTCCCTATAAATCCCTCCTGATTGGTTTAGATAGGACTTATAGGGACTTTTTTAAGTCCCTAAACCAATAAGTCTCTGGAAACAAACACCCTCTTAGAGGGAGCCTGCTGGTAATGCATGCATGGTGGGCTACCTTCCAATTTCTCAGTCCCCCTACAGGAAGCATAATTTCAACCAAGATTAATACCTACCATCTTCAAGCAAGGCCTGCATAACCTTGTATAAGTCTTAGATCATCGCTCTATGAAATCTCGATGCGCTTAGGTTGCTAGCTGTGTGATATACACCTAGATTAATTATTTGTAACCATTCGTATATATGATCTCTGTGCATGCATTTGATAAATAAATAAAAATCATATGAAACGATCGACTCGTAAATAAGGAAGGAAACACATATGAATGTATGTTCATTACATTGACAACCATGCGAGGGTGAACCAGCTTCCAAAACATGTCAACAGTAATTACAAGCTTGGTTACTTTCCTAAATAATACCCCTTCCTATTTAATTTTCCGGGCCAATTCTATCTAGTATTTGGTGTATTTCCTTCATACACTATTCCATGCCAATTGGACCCCCCCCCCCCCACCGTGATTCCAAAGGATTATTAATCACCCATCAGTAATTACTCCTCAAGTACATTCACACACAAAAAATACTCCTCAAATGAACGTTGTATCTTGTATATGGAAATTTCAGTTCCAAATTATCCTCAAACCAGTGCTTTGTTCACTGTCTGCAAAAACAAAACACCGAAGAAAAATGAATGGAGTGCACCCAACATCTCTTTTAGGGAAACTACTACAACCAAAATTAGTTGATGCTCATAGCTTGAATCAATTGCCCCGCATGTTAGAAAACATAAACCTTGATTTGATAGATATAGATATATCTGTATTTCTTTTCGTAAAGAGGACGGTGTCCTTGCCTATGCATCCAGTGATGCACACAACCATATATTTATTGATTATTATATGATGTCAGACAAAGTCTAACATCCATGCCAAATGCTTACAAAAAATAAAGAAAACCTGAGGCCATCCAAATTGGATCTACCTCACTACAGGATCTCCACAAACCCTACTACATGTGATCAAACGATAATATACTACTCCTAGACAAAGCCTTCAAGAAGAAATCATTGTACGTTTACCGATGTTGAAGACTTCAACCAAAAGTCGAACATGGGATTTTCATCCCGGAGGCCAAGCTTCGAGCCAACACCGTTAATAAGGGCATGCCACTCGTACGCCGATGATAACCCACAAGTATAGAGGATTAATTGTAGCCTCTTTCGATAAGTAAGAGTGTCGAACCCAACGAGGAGCTAAAGGTAGAACAAATATTCCCTCAAGTTCTATCGACCACCGATACAACTCTACGCACGCTTGACGTTCGCTTTACCGGAAACAAGTATGAAACTAGAAGTACTTTGTAGGAGTTTTTAGGTAAGCTTGCAAGAAAGTAAAGAGCACGTAAATAAAAGCTAGGGGCTGTTTAGATGAAGACACAACTAAATTAGTTTTAGTAGAGAGCTTTTGTCAACAAGAAGGTTATTTGTCCCTAGGCAATCGATAACTAGACCGGTAATCATTATTGCAATTTTATTTGAGGGAGAGGCATAAGCTAACATACTTTCTCTACTTGGATCATATGCACTTATGATTGGAACTCTAGCAAGCATCCGCAACTACTAAAGATTCATTAAGGTAAATCCCAACCATAGCATTAAAGTATCAACTCCCCTTTATCCCATACGCAAACAACCTACGTACTCGGGTCTGTGCTTCTGTCACTCACGCCACCCACCATAAGCAAATCATAAGAATATTGCAAACCCTAGAGCGGGAATCCCTCATGCTTACGCGATACGGAGAGCACCATAGGACAGCACCAATAATAAAACATACAACTCAAACCAATCACGATCATCAAATAGCCATTAGGACCAAACAGATCTACTCAAACATCATAGGATAGCCATACATCATAGGGAAATAATATATAGCGTTGAGCACCATGTTTAAGTAGAGATTACAGCGGGTAAGAGAGAGGTTACACCGCTGCATAGAGGGGGGAAGAGTTGGTGATGATGGCGGTGAAGTTATTGGTGAAGATGGCGGTGATGGTGATGGCCCCGGCAGCGCTCCGGCGCCACCGGAAGCAAGGGGGAGAGGGCCCCCTTCTTCTTCTTCTTCTTCTTCTTCCTTGACCTCCTCCCTAGATGGGAGAAGGGTTTCCCCTCTGGTCCTTGGCTCCCATGGCGTGGGAGGGGCGAGAGCCCCTCCGAGATTTGATCTATCTCTTTGTCTCTCTCTGGTTCCGCATTCTCTCCTGGCTTTGTTTCACCGTTTCGTGTATATATGGAGATCCGTAACTCCGATTGGCTTGAAACCTTCGCCGTGATTTTTTTTTCCGAATATTAGCTTTCTTGCGGCAAAAGAAGAGCGTCAACCGCCTTAAGGTGGGCTCACGAGGGTAGGGGGCGCGCCTAGGGGGGGGCCCTGCCTCGTGACCACCTCGGGCACTGGTTCGCGTTGATTTTCCTTCCAAATTTTCCATATTTTCTAAAAATAAGCTCCGTCCGTTTTTATCCCGTTTGGACTCTGTTTGATATGGATATTCTGCGAAACCAAAAACATGCAACAGACAGGAACTGGCACTGGGCACTGGATCAATATGTTAGTCCCAAAAATAATATAAAAAGTTGCCAAAAAGTATATGAAAGTTGAATAATATTGGCATGGAACAATAAAAAATTATAGATACGACGGAGACGTATCAGCCGACATTGCCTTATCTAGCCGGAAAGGGTAGATCATGGGTTTTCACCTAGAATACACATGAACTAGTCGTCGAACTAATCACAGCCATCAAGCTCACTACCGGCTGACGATATATCACTAGTTGCATCTGTTGGAGAAGACGTCGGATGCAAGTCGAAGAACTCACATGCTTTCGGCCACTGCCGCACCTCCATCTGTCCATGCTGATAGGGGGGAGAGATGCTTGGACATAAGCTAATCATTCAGATCTAGCCGCCATTGCAGCCACCTCACATATCATCACTGCTACAGCCACCTCATTAATCCACTGACCATGTCCCCAGGGTTACTACCCCGGCATCCTCCACCTTCACCCCGTTGACGGAATCATGCCCCTAGGCAGGGTCACATTGTCAGATCCACCATGCGCCCGTCCCAATGCATCGCGCCAACCATGCCTGCATGCACTTGGGACCGATGGGAACAGGCCTACACTACAAAAAAAGACACATCCGTGACATTTTGGGCCGAACAAATTTTTTTCTGTCATACATATGACACTTCTATGACGATAATTGTGACAAAACCCGGTATCATCATAGATGTGGTGAGCTCCTACTTCTATGACAAAAAATCATGACAGAAAATGGGCTTTTCGTCCTGGGCGGGCCAGAGACGCAGCTGCATGACATTCTTTGGACCGTCCATGACGAAAAAAACCGTGGTAGAAGCGAGGGGGAGGAAAATTTTGGGGAGTTCCCGGTTACGGTGGGAGGTCGTGTGCCGAGCGATGCGCGTTTCTCTCGTACACGAACGCGCGTGTGTGCGAGGCATTGGCTCTAACTAAACCCGAGCGAGGCATTGGGCTCTAACTGAACCTGAGCGATTGCACTGCAGGCTACACGTTACTGAACCCGAGCGATCGATCGATGGCTGTTAACTGAACCCGATCGAGCGATTCCTTCGCTACTGCTGCTAACTGAAGCCGATCGATGAGATGAACAGTGAGCGTTGCGCGCCGGGGGGGGGGGGGGTTGATGAACAGTGAACGGTAGCGTTGCCTCTGGATGAATAGGACCCCATGGTGTGGTGGAGGGCTGGATGAACAGTAGACGGTGGAGGGGTGCCCGTGGAGGGGTCAATGAACAGGACCCCGTGGTGTGGAGGGCAGGATGAACAGTAGACGGTGGAGGGGTGCCCGTGGAGGGGTGGTTGAATAGGACCCCGTGGTGTGGAGGCCTGGATGAACAGTAGACAGTGGAGGGGTGGTTGAACAGTAGCCAGTGGAGTAGCGCGCGGTGGAGGCTGGATGAACAGGAGCCCGTGGAGGCTGGAGGAGATCGACGGTGGATGAACAGTAGCTCGTGGAGGCTGGAGGGGTCGACGGTGGAGATGAACGGTATCCCGTGGAGTTCCGTTTTGCGGTACGCCACACCCCTCCCGATGAACAGGACCCCCGTTTTGACAGTAGCGCTCCAACACAAGTCCGTTTCCTCCGTTTTGGGGTACGCCACACCCCTCCCGATCAACAGGACCCCCGTTTAGACCGTAGGAGGTCCGTTTCCTCCGTTTTGCGATATGCCAGACCCCTCCTGATGAACAGGATCCCGTTTCGAATGTGGCCGGTCGAACACAAGGCCGTTTCCTCCGTTTTGTGGTACGCCAGGCCTCGTTTCCATCGCCTGTTCCTTCCAAGCCCTCCCGATGAACACGACCACGCATTCCGTTGCCTCCCCATGAACACGACGCATTCCGTTGCCTCCCCATGAACACGACGACGACGTTGTTTCTCCGTTCCGACCCAGCCATGTCAACGAGCCCTCACCGTATGTATGCGCGAGTAAGCGTTCGAGACCCCGCCCGTATGTACACATACGTGGCTGTATTTTCTTTCTTGCACCCTGGCCGATGTACGTACGTGTACATGCTATGTGCGCGTCTCTACTACGACACGTGCGCGCCTCTACTACGACACGTGCGCGCCTCTACATCGACCAGTATGTACGTACACGTTCGCGACCAGAATGACAACGCTACGTACGCTTCGACCAGGTGGGTCCCGACTGTCAGACACTTCCTTGCCTGCAAAGATGTAGCTGGTGGGTCCCAATAGTCAGGGGCGAATCGTTTTTTTTTTGCCCGGACGCACTTCCTTGCGTGCGAAGGTGTAGCTGGTGGGTCCCAACAGTCGGGGGGCCGGTGGGTCCCAGCAGTCAGGGGGGCGAATCGTTTTGGTTTTCTTTTTCTTTTGCCCGGAAGCACTTCCTTGCGTGCGAAGATGTAGCTGGTGGGTTCCAGCAGTCAGGGACAAACGTTTTTTTCGCGAAATACGATGACCCGTCCGGAGGGTCCCCGCTGTCAGGTGGAGGAATAATTATTTTGCAAGTAATAATGAGGCACTTCCTTGCTCCGGCCGTGGACCCAGTTGTCAGCCTCTCCACGTACAGTCCATGTCCGATGGAAGTCGTTCCTTGACCATGTTGACCACGCCGCGCCGAGAGCACCAGGGCGGTGGACGACGGCGAGGCCTAGGAAGGGGACGACAGGGAGCCAGGGAAGACGCGGCAGTGGAAGCCCCCGCGCGCGCGTAAAGGAATACGATGGTTCACTGGTTCGGCCGCGGTGTGAGGCTGCCATCGCCGCAGAATAACAGGGGGTGTGGGTGAGTAGAGGGATGGCCTGGCTAGCGGTGGGAGTAGTACGGGGCGGTGAGGCCTCCGCGGCATCACAGCCGGCCACGGGAGGCAGGAGCACGCGACACGACCGGCGCTGCTTTGGGTGGCTGGAGCAAGAAGACCAGAGGTTGAATAAGCACTACAGTCGTTGAATGGACATCATACAATCACTGCAGCTAGAATCGTTTATATTGATTAAGTTGACAAAGCCCTTGGTACGCGTCAACTTAGTAGGCCCACAGCTCGGATTTGGCAGAGAACATATAGCCCATTTTCGATTTGTAAGAATGTACATCCCATTTTTTATTCTAATGGAATTTACTACAGCCATTTATAGTTTGTTAAAAGTACAGCCAAACTTCTAGCTAGGACAACGATTAATAATTTCAAACAACCGCTCAAAACAGAATTCAAAAAAATTCCCACATTTTGATGGGATCCAAAATATTTTTATCCGAAATTTCTAGTCAGGTTAAATATAATTTCAAAATAAAGTTGTATTACGTTAAAATCCAACGAAATATTGTGCACGCAACAAGTAATGAAATTAAAAATTTTAAATTCCAAAAATAATATATTTTTCAAACTAATTACGTGTTTGGTGCATAGTAATTGTCCAGTTATTATAATTACATCTCATTTATTATTTCTTAAAGTCCATTTTCTTGTTAAGCCTAATGCATACCTCCTAGGAAAGTTTGCAGCCCAGCGGGGCGGAGAATAACAAGTTGACCCGGATATTGTATACAACTGTCGGCCCAGTTGCATTGCTGATGTTAAAAAAGCTAATTTTTATACACACATCTAAAAAATTTTGTATAGATAAGGAACATTTTTATACACACATTTAACAATTTTAAAATACATGATTAACACTTTTTAAAACGTATTTTTTAGTCAACAGTGGCCCCACCGCGAGCGGAGGAGGTCACAATACACATATTTTTTAAATACATGATTAACACTTTTTAAAACATATTTTTTAGTCAACAGTGGACCCACAGCGAGCGGAGGAGGTCACAATACACATATTTTTTAAATACATGATTAACACTTTTGCAAAAACAATTAGCCCACAGCGAGCCAATTAGCTCTAGTCGGCCCACAGTGGGCCGACAGGACCCAATCAGCTCACAGTGGGCCGACAGGGGCCAGTCGGCCAGTTGTAGGCCGACTGGAATCCAATCGGCCGGCTGTGGGCCGACTAGGCCTAGTCGGCCTGCAGCGGGCCGACGGTGTATTATTTTTGGAAAAAATTTACCCAGCGTAATATTTATGAAAATTAATAAAAAATGTATTATTTAAAAAAATAGCGAAAAAAGGCCTGTGTAGTACAATACAACCTAACATGGTTACTCAGCCCACATTCAGCGACGCTGGAAAGGCCCAAACAAGGCTTCTGTACAACTTTTTGAAGTCACTGAGCTCAATCAATAACTTAAGAAAAAAGTTAGATTACAATGGAACCTAATTAAAAGTTGTCACGAGCAAATAAATAATTCAACGGGTCCCTCTTGTGTGTGTGTGTGTGTGAGAGAGAGAGAGAGAGAGATAGAGAGAGAGACCCATCGGCCGATGCTCGTAAATACATCTTTCAGCCATATGCATTGCTGATGCTCAGTAAAAACTTATATAGTTGACACAATCATATAGAACATCATAGCACACTGAACTTGCATACAAAAGTTTCACGCAGGCGGCACAATCAGGATGGAAGCAGTGGATCGCTATGGGAAGGGCTATGTTGAAACCAACGAAGTCGTACATAAGGGTTCATCATCTTTATCAATGATGGGGAAATATCTTGAATGTTGTGCAAAGAAAATAGACAGACAACACAATAAGTTCTGCTAGCACATTAAGTTGACGTACAACCCTTTCTAAAAAAAGTTCAGGTACAAAATTAGAACAGGTCACAATCAAATGTACTGGCATATCAGTGCTTCACACCCATAGCTCGGATTTAACTAGTATCTGACAAGATTCAGTTGTTACCTCAAATTAGAGCACATCCAGGAAGGCAACCCTACCTCTTCTCCCAAAGAAGCAGTGGCCTCTGCCGCGCGATGGAGTAGGCCCTGTGCCATCCATCGTTCCGAGCAACACGGGGAAAGTCTGATGTTGACTCCTGTAATGGACGTCGTCGACGGACCCTGGCACCAGCGGCAGCGGTAGGACTTCGATTGATGGATTGACCACTTCTTCGACATGCACGAACACTCGATACAGGTACATCCCTAACGTGGTCCGCAGCAGCCTTGGTGGTGACGAATAGTACAACCCCGGTTCCTGCACCGGTATCTCAACACCAATCACCTTCGGTATGGTGGACGGCTTCTTCATCCTTGCCATAACCATCAGAGCACAACTGTCTGGAGGAACAAACATACTTACGAGCTCACCTCCAAGGTCGTTGATAAGCTCGTTCATGGACTCGCTGTTCCAAGCACGTCGAGGCATGCCGTGGAAGGTAAGCTTTGTTAAAAACTCAAGCTCAGAGGGCACCGAGCCCCATCCTGGGTGCCACCGATCAAAGCTCACCAGCGCGCCATCGTAGAACAAACGCCGGGAAGATTCGAACACACGACTGCAGTCGAAAGTTGTCCGGAACCTGACGAAGAAATCAGCCGGTGGCGGACAGACTTCGACGAGAAGGTCACTTATTTGGATGTCGTGCGCAATGCCAAGAGCTTTGACAAGGTCATCCGGCGAGACGGGAGGCCGGTCGCCGTTGATGGTTACCATCAGCACTTTGCCGGCAAACTGGTCATCAACAGCCACCATGCCACTGTTGAGCGACAGCACGCAGCGACCGAAGGCAAGACGGACCTCAGGATCTCCGGCTCGGAGATCCGTGTTGACCGGCGACATGATAGTGCTACAGGAGGGGGATTTGGGGGAACTAGAGTAGGAATCGAGATTCCAGAGGTGGGGGAGGAGCGGGAGACTGGGGATGATGAAAAGGTAGCATGAATTTCGAGCACGTGCCAATATGCTCTCGGCGCGCAAGCGCACGAAAACACCGGTGGCGCCCACATGTCGGCCTAAGAGTCCTTATCCTTTCTTTTTTGGAGAGCCCGGCCTGAGAGTCATAATTGACCTGTTTGGCATTGCGTTACTACTCGGCCCATATTCAACGACACCTTACTGGCCCAAACAAGTGTACATCATCGAAAAGACACTGAGCTCAAATTATATAACTTGAAAAAAGGAGATATACTCTGAACACTAGAGAATGGTGATGCCCTCATTTAGCCCACTAGTAGTTCGAGACAATAAACAGTTCGAAACAACGATATATACAACATTCAAACACTGACTAGTGACTACTACTGACATAAACAGCAAGACATGATAGTTCATAAGAAGTCTTGCTACACCACCAAAACGCACCCATCTGCAGCACTCAGACTCTCGTGATCCAGACTAGAATGACATTCTAAACAGAAGCAACTATTACATAGTAAGAGTGACATAGACGAGGATGACCAAATGACAAGGAATATGCATAACAAAAGAAAGAACTACCCATCCAGAACCAGCAGCAAAGACAACAAAGTCATTCGAAGAGATGATCCAAAACCATCATAATTTGCAGCCCCGCTTCAGCGACCAGTGATTCGGAGACACCAGTAGTCCACCCTTTCGATGCAACAGCCCAATTACCTATCAACCTGAAGGCTCGAACCACATCACTGCCTGTCGTAATTGAGACATCCAAGGATCAAAGTTAATCCGGATGCCTTTGTCATTCTCACCTTCTTTTGGCTGTAGGCTGTATCGTTGACAATCAGGGGAGTTTGCTCCTGAACTCCTAGGGCTCGCCATGTAGACACAGTTTTCCATAGCAAATAGAGCCTCTCTGCCATCAAGGTGCTTGCCAACGGTGATCTCCTGGTTAATCGGATAATTGAGTCCGAGAAACAGAGAGTGTGAACCAAGGCTGTTTACCCGCCTCCAACTAAATAATCCTAAAGGCCCCAACAAGCTGGTATCCTACTCATAGACGTAACAGCCACTGTCCGGATACTCACATATTACACAGTGCTTGTATACAGTGGGGTTTTTGCAATATAACTTTTCCAGCTCATGTGTCCGAATGATCATCAGTCTTTTGTCGTCATCTGATCGAGCTAGGAACCAGTTGTGCTTCCCTATTTTTGGCAAAGGTGGTGTGATTACAAAGGGTAGTAACTGTAGGGACACTGCATCATATCAAAAATGACAGGCATTGTTAATGTAAGATCAGCATTGTTCAGAGTATGAGTAGTATAATGCAAGAAACAGCATTGATATGTCCCTGTTGGAACTGGGAGGAAAATATAGGGAAATGTATACTGGGTTCGAAAATATAGAAGTGCCATGCATGGTTATACTCATGTTATCTCGCAATCGATTCTTCACAGGAAACTACCATGTCATGCATGTTATGTAATCATGTTCTGTCCTCACAAACAAATTCTTCAAGGTAACTAACAGACCATGCATTGTTATATACTCGTGTTCTGTGGGTAAAAATTTTGTGAGGATATTATTCTAGCCATTGATTGCTGAAGGGAGAATATAGGTATGTACACATGGTAAGCATTGCATGATTTCACTACTTCCAAATATAGAGTTCTCCATATGCACAATTACTTCCCTAATGTATGGTTAGATAAACCAACAGTGTGGTGCATGTTTCTACATCATGAAAATGAGGAAACTAACATGAGAGGAAACAACTTACACGCGCCGTCCCAGCAATACGTGGTGCCATCTGCTTTGTCGATCGCGTAGATGATGCCATTGTGTTCAATAGCATCACAGAAGTGTGTATCAGCTTTGACGATGATCCACTGTGAGCCGAGTTGTCTCCAGCTAAAGAAGGCACCGGCGTAAAGATAGGCGAGTTCGTGGTCGAACAAGCCAATTAGCTTGAAGTCTGCGTAATTCACATGTCGTGTGGGCACTTGGCAGATTACAATCTTCTGCAAAACAAGGTCCGTCCAACTGAGTAGTAATCTAGATGACTTGGACCGCGATGGTAATACTCTATATAATCCAACGGAGGAAGGATAATCTCATGGGAGGTCGCGAAGTTCACGAGCACCAACTTTTTACCATCTTCTCTGAAGGCAGCCATCCAGTGGGAGTTCATGCCGACCCAGTACATACCTGCCAAGAAGTTTCGGGGGATGGTGATCGGATCGATGTCGAGGGAAATGATATACGGCGATCCACTACATACCTGCAAAGAAGTTTCGGCTAATGGAGATCGGATTGAAGTCGAGGGGCATCATGCACGCCTCCGTATCATGGTGAGCGAATCTCGCAAGACCAGATAGCAGCAAGCAGGGTGTCTTGAAAAGCTTAGGCCTCGCTTCGACGATGGCCATGTGCATGTCCCTCGAGCATGCAGCCAGTTGCAGGGCGCTCAACATATCCATACACGAACAACAGAGGTCGAGGATGTCACTGGGGAGATTGCTCCAATCGCGGCTCATATGGATGCTATGCGGTTCGCGTTCGGCCATGGTGGAGTTTGGAAGGGGGCTTGATTTACGGGGGAGAAGGATGTCGGTGCTGGAGCGGCTAGCGATGGAATAGTGGTACTGGGGAGGCGAGTGAGGCGACGGTACACGGGGGCACAGTGAGATGGAGACGGAGAAGGAGATGGAGATGGAGTGGTGCTATGGGAGCGGAGAGGGAGATGAGGCGAGGCGCCAATGTGCTGTACAACGGCGGTGACAGACTGTATTGTGCACAGGGTGAGGCTGACTTTGGTAACCCGAACACACCGCCTGGACTAGTGTCAGGCGCAGGGTGTTGTCACTTCACTGTAAGGACCGGATGAATAGTATTTTGACCATCAAGTGTACCACAGTTGTACTACTACTACTACTACTACTAGTAGTAGTAGTAGTAGTAGTAGTAGTAGTAGGTACATGAGTACTCCAGTATTGTATAGCGTAAATAGGTCTCCCGTGCTAGCATGCATGTTCACTTCATCCTTCAGGTATCATCCATATTGCGAGCAGAACCAAATTCTCGTGCATGCCCAATCAACGCTCTGCCGCGATGCATGCAGTGGTCGTTCTGGTGCATCAAGGACGGCATGCAAATCGTTCCACACTTGAGAAGAGGAAAAATGTAAAGGTAGAACGCGGCAGTAGAGGAAGAGAACGCTGGCTAACGAGGCTGGGAGGGGATCGAGCAGGAAGTTAATGCTCCACGCCTAAAGGTTTTGGGAAAACCTGATTTTCATGAGGTGACTTATACTCACCTAAACGGAGGGAGTATTCCTTAACCCGAGAATGTTGTGTCTCCCACTCACGCGCTCAAAAAAAACTACGACACATTTTTTTATCTGTTTGCATAGGTCCCACCTATCAGGAAGGATGGGCACATACACAAACTGTTTGCATAGCCTTTTCGTTTAGTCTACCTAGCCGTCTAATCAACTGCCTGCACGCCACTTCTCCCATTTACTCCTTCTCCATCGGGAACCGATTCTCCTCGGCTTCTTCACCTCCCCTTCGTCTTCATTTGAATCCAAACCCCACTGTGTTCACATTGTTTTAACCTCTTTAAATAATCATCTACTACTTCAGTTAGACTAGCCATCTAATCCTAGTTCTCCAAACCGTAGCCCTCCGTTCCAGCGGTTCCAAATGGCGAAAGAGATCGAGATGCGGGTTTTTAGCGTCCAACATGTCCTCGTCGAAGGCTCGATGCGCATAGTTGCCACCATCACCGTCCACCCAAGGGTTGTTCAGCAGTGGATCAACAATGTATCCAACTCCCTTGAAAAGGTAGAGACGAGGGTCATCGGTCTCGACGCAGAGTACACGGAGCGTGCCCCTGGGAAGATCCAGCGCGCCGCCGTCCTTCAGTTGTGCCTCGAAGATGATGTTTGGTGTACCACATCATACACTCGCCCTCCATACTAGGTGAGCTTCATGATTTCTTGTCTCGGGAGGACGTATACTTCTATGGGGCAGCCATCGAAGGGGACAAACAGAAGCTGGAGCTGTACAACCTTGATCTGAAAAGCATCGCTGACCTACAAACCAGAATCAAAATTCCTGTAGAAGTTTGTGATAAACAGACACCATCCCTATTCGATGTAGAAAATTTTGTGCTCGGTACAAATCTTCAGAAGGGTGACGAGACGGTGGCATTAAGGTCGTCTGGATGGGAGAATTGTCCCTTGACGTACGAGCAGATAAAATATGCTGCCCTCGATGCCCGTGTGAGTTTCGAGATAGCTGCAAGGTCCAAGGAGCTTGTTGCGAAGCCGTCTCCCACAGAGAATGAGAAGAAGAAGAAGAAGAAGAAGAAGAGAAGAAGAAGAAGAAGAAGAAGAAGAAGAAGAAGAAGAAGAAGAAGAAGAAGAAGAAGAAGAAGAAGAAGAAGAAGAAGAAGAAGAAGAAGAAGAAGAAGAAGAAGAAGAAGAAGAAGAAGAAAGAAGAAGAAGAAGAAGAGAAGAAGAAGAAGAAGAAGAAGAAGAAGAAGAAGAAGAAGAAGAAGAAGAAGAAGAAGAAGAAGAAGAAGAAGAAGAAGAAGAAGAAGAAGAAGAAGAAGAAGAAGAAGAAGAAGAAGAAGAAGAAGAAGAAGAAGAAGAAGAAGAAGAAGAAGAAGAAGAAGAAGAAGAAGAAGAAGAAGAAGAAGAAGAAGAAGAAGAAGAAGAAGAAGAAGAAGAAGAAGAAGAAGAAGAAGAAGAAGAAGAAGAAGAAGAAGAAGAAGAAGAAGAAGAAGAAGAAGAAGAAGAAGAAGAAGAAGAAGAAGAAGAAGAAGAAGAAGAAGAAGAAGAAGAAGAAGAAGAAGAAGAAGAAGAAGAAGAAGAAGAAGAAGAAGAAGAAGAAGAAGAAGAAGAAGAAGAAGAAGAAGAAGAAGAAGAAGAAGAAGAAGAAGAAGAAGAAAGAAGAAGAAGAAGAAGAAGAAGAAGAAGAAGAAGAAGAAGAAGAAGAAGAAGAAGAAGAAGAAGAAGAAGAAGAAGAAGAAGAAGAAGAAGAAGAAGAAGAAGAAGAAGAAGAAGAAGAAGAAGAAGAAGAAGAAGAAGAAGAAGAAGAAGAAGAAGAAGAAGAAGAAAAGGCTGCACCAACAGGAGGGCATTATGGATGGATGAACTATTTCCTCTCTTGTAAAAAAATTATTCCCTCTCGGTGTATATTGATATAGATGTACTATTTCGATGGTGTGCATGTCTTTGGAACAGAGTAGTAGCGTGGGTCCGCTTGACTATAAGGAACTATTTATCCGCATATATAGCTTTCTCTGCTACTCCTTCCAGTGATCGGTATGCAGTGCATGTGTCCATAGACATGACAGCTTGTCCATGGAAGTTCAACTACGGCGACCATCACGTTTCATCTCGCGATTCCCACGACGCCTCTCCAACCCACGGCACCACGCCCCCCGACGTGCGCCTCACCACTATCGGCCGCACCGCCCCTCTGCCTTTGTGTGCATGACATGTGGGCCACCTAAAATGCGGCGAGCATCAAGTTTCTACCACAGCCACCCGCGATTCCCACGACGCCGCTCGAACCCATGAAACCACACGTCCCCCGACCTGTGGCTCACCCCACTTGGCCCTACTGACCGTCTGCCTATAGGAGCATTACATGTGGACCAGTCACCTATCGGGTCCATGTGTTATTGACTCAAAGGTAGGTGCAGTAAGGCGCTGAAGCTCAGTACCGATGGCCCTGGGAGGGAAATGTAACTCCTGTGTCAGGGCTTGTGGTGCTCCCGCAGCACGAACTCATGCCAAACTCGAGATTTGTTTCTTTACTATACATGCATGCAACGATTTAATGGACACTGTAATCTCAACATGTGATGGGGAGCTCTAAATTTGAATTTGAAACTTATAAAACGAAAAGATTCAAAACAAATAAACTGGGAGAGAAGGAGTATATCGTAGGATGTGTCCCATACAAAATAAGTCCCCTGGTTTGTCACTGCGAAGATGCGGTTAGAAAGGAGCAAAGGGTCTTCCTACTCGTACGGCAACAAATCGGCCGCAGACAGCATGGTCCGCCTTTGACCGCCATGTGCAAGGTTCGTGCTTTCTTATTCAATCTAACCGTGGTTCCATCGTACCAATTAATGCGGTGGCCCGTTGCATGGCTAATCCCAATGTTGGACAAAGGTTCTACGGGAACGGTGTCACCGTTGTAAATGTTGTGCAAATTGATGTTGGTACCCTCCCGTACATATGCAAGCCAATCTCCACGCGCACCGAGCCTAACCTGTGAAACAGTGGGCAGGGGGAGAATTAGGAAATGGACACGGAAGTAGTCTTTAGAATGCATTTACTACATGATCAAACTCATCTTACCTGCTCATCGGAGGAAATCCGAGTGCCCCTCAACGTCGGCATCTCAAGGGGCGTCAACTTGCAACTACGGCCACGCCGCACTGGAGAGACCCCCAAGGAAACATCCTCGTGCGTTCCACGGAACATCAAGATGCATTTGTATGAGTATTTTATCTTGTGAGAGAAAAGGATGAACGAGGGAAGGCCTCTAGAGATAGAGATGGACACTACTACTACCAATGTGCTGGCCCGTGCGTTGTAATGGATCCAAAGTAGTAGAATAATACTTGTTCACGTGCTTGAAATATAAACACTCTAGTTTTGATATACATGTCTCAGCAGACATGACAGCTTGTCCATGGAAGTTGAACCACGGCGACCATCACGTTTCTTGTTTCTACCACTGCCACACCCACACGCGATTCCCACGACGCCGCTCCAACCCACGGCACGACGTCCCCTGACGTGGACATGGATCCTCTGACGTCGCTATCACTGCCTTGCCCTGCCTTTCTTTCGCTGACAGGTGGGACCCACGCTTATGGGTCCCACATGTCAGTGACAGAATGGTAGGATTGTTCACGTCAGGGGATCCTCATCCCCCCGACGTGCCCCTCATCCCTCTCGGCCCCACCGCTCCTCTGCCTTTGTGTGCATGATATACTCCTAATATATTACTCCCTCCGTACCTAAATATTTGTCTTTTTAAGATTTCAAATGGACTATCACATACGGATTATATAGACATATTCTAGTGTTTCTAGCAAGATGCCCGCGCGTTGCACGAAGTTGGTGGAAAAGGTAAGCACAACTTATAAATTGACGGATCGAGTACTAGTTACAGTGATGCATATAATTAAGCAAAGGGATCACACATGTCGGTATTGACTGGAATGACAATGCAACAGCACAATAAGAATTAAGGCCACGATGATGCGATCGCAGTGGTGGTTACAGAAGGCAAGAAGAAAGATGGATCCACGAACGTACGACCTCCTCCTCCTCAACTTAGTGCGCCGGGCCATCGACCGGCGGCTAAGGAGCGGCGACTTTTGTGGCGAGGTCGAGGTGCTTCTCAGCAAAGGCATCCAAGGCTTCCAGCCGGTTGAGGAAGGCCAACCTCGTAGCGTCCTCACTAGCATTGTAGATACCTATGTACACGATTTGCTCGTACACGTGGATGTGTAGGTCCACGAATTCTTGCAGGGCGAGGCGCCTCGCGGCGAGCGCGACCTCCATGTGGACATTTTTCATGGCGTCGGCGGGCAGTCGCAGGGCCACCATTGCTTGAAAGAGGTTCCGGCCATGGAGGCCGATTAGGGTGGCAGGCAATGTCATCCGCGAGCTTCTTGATGACGGTGAACTTGTTGCGGGTGTCAACGATCATGTGGTCCAACTAAGAGTCGTAGTTGGCGTCGACGGCGGCCATCCACCAGCCAGTCTCCAGCACCGTCTGGAGACGATCCTCGGCGCCATGCCGCAGGCCGGCGTCGTGGACAATCTGGCGCAGCCACTGGCCTCTCACGCGCATCGCTGCCATGGGTCTGGAGTGAGCTCTTTTGCGCTTAGTGTAGGTGCTTAGGCAAATACTTAGGTGCGTACGATGTGGTAGATGCATTGGAATGGAGGGGCGCCTTTATATGAGGGCAATGAGGGCAAACTGCGTTGCATTCACATCATGCAGCCTCTTTTCCTGGACCTCCTCCCATTACTTCCCTCATGCATTAATTGAGGAGGATGCATTGGCCGTTCAACATATAGGGAACCGCTACTCCCTCCCTCGTCTGCATTAAAGCCATATCGGGAACTGCGCCGCCCGCTTTAAAATCGAATACTCCCTCCGTCTAGGTGAGTATTAAGTCATCTTATGAAAACCAAATAGTAAATACATAGGCGTGGTGCATTAACTCTCACGTTGTTTCTTAGGCTAGCCATAGTGGGAGTAACTTAGGTAGTAACTTAACACATCCCAAGACAATTTTGCTTATGTGGCAACTATTTAATGAGGAAAGAGGTGCTTGTGGTAACATAATATGTTAGTGTAACATAGCGCTTTAGTCGCTTCGACAGAGACGCGAGAAGACGAGGGAGTAGGCTGCTGCAAACGTAGGGCTGTGTGATTTGACAGCGAGTTACTGCTGGACAGGTGGGGCCCCGTGATTTGACTTGCCATTATCATTTTAACTGCGGCGCTACGACCGGCGTGAGTCTCCCAGATTCCTGACCACCTCCATACAGGTGCCTCTCCCAATGCTCCACCATGTAGTAGAGGCTGGCTCTTGCATGAGAGCCCACTTCTCCACTATTTCCTTGCCTCTATTTCCTCCACATATGCAAAAATGCCATGTAAAGCGCACTATTGTACTTACTTTTACTTGCTCCTACAGGAGCTTAACCTTGCCACATAGGCATAAAGTCTGATGTGGCAATTTATTCAAGAAGAGATAGACTAGTTTGGTGACCCAAGGAAGAAACGGTGCTGAGTGCGTGTACCTATGTGAAAAGACAATTTTGAGTCTATAGCTGATTAAATGAAGCAAACTTAGCAACACCGTTTCAAATGCACTACACATAATAATGACTTCACACATAATAATTATAGGTAGTAAACTTATTGGAAGTTAGCAAACTGAACAATTCATGAAATAATATTGAAGGAAGAGAGGTTTCACATATAAATATACTATCTTGGACATCTTTTATGATTGGGAGCACTCATTAAAATATGACATGCTAAAGAGTTGATGTTGGACAAGGAAGACAACGTAATGGGTTATGTTTTCTTATATCTGAAATAAAGTATATTGTCATGGATCATCCAACATGTTGAGCTTGCCTTTCCCCCTAATGCTAGCCAAATTCTTTGCACCAAGTAGAGATACTACTTGTGCTTCCCAAAACCCTTAAACCAGTTTTGCCATGAGATTCCACCATATCTACCTATGGATTGAGTAACATCCTTCAAGTTGTCATCGGTGCAAGCAATAAAAATTGCTCTCTAAATATGTATGATTGATTGGTGTGGAGGAAATAAGCTTTATACGATCTTGTAATGTGGAAGAAATAAAAGCGTCGGACTGCATAATAAAGGTTCATATCACAAGGGGCAATATAAAGTGACGTTCTTTCGCATTAAGATTTTGTGCATCCAACCCTAAAAGCGCATGGCAACCTCTGCTTTCCTTTGCGAATGGCCTATCTTTTATTATTATCTTCTACCTTATGCAAGAGTCATGGTGATCTTCACATTTCCTTTTTACATTTTATCCTTTGGCAAGAACAGGGTGTTGGAAAGATCGTGATATATATATATATATATATATATATATATATATATATATATATATATATATAATTGGATGTAAGTTAGCATGAGCTATTATTGTTGACATTGCCCTTGAGGTAAAAAGTTGGGAGGCGAAACTATAAGCCCCTATCTTTCTCTGTGTCCGATTAAAACTCCATAACCACAAGTATTGCGTGAGTGTTAGGAATTGTGAAAGACTAAATGATAGTTGAGTATGTGGAGTTTGCTAAATCAAAGCTCTGACATAGACTTTTCCTGAAAATAAGATGAATTGCAATTGTTTGATGACTGAGAATATTGTTTGTTAGTTTTCAAGAAAGTTTATGATCTATACTTTAACATGTGATTAGCTTGTTACTTTATCATGAGAAGTTTTATGAGATGAGATATTATTATGACATATAATGATGCTAGAAAAAGTGATTGGAATTATCATTAATCAAACTTAAGCACTTGCTAGCATTCACACTTCATAAATTATTTCTTTTATCATTTACCTACTCGAGGACGAGCAGGAATTAAGCTCGGGGATGCTGACACGTCTCCAACGTATCTATAATTTATGAAGTATTCATGCTATTATATTATCCTTCTAGGATGTTTTATATGCATTTATATGATATTTTAAATGATTTCTTGGGACTAACCTATTAACCTATAGCCCAGTGCCAGTTTCTGTTTACTCCTTGTTTTAGAGTATCGCAGAAAAGGAAAACTAAACGGAGTCCAATTGACGTGCCACTTGACGGAGATCATTTTTGGACCAGAAGAAGCCCACGGAGTACCAGAAGCAGGCTAGAAGAGTCCCGGGCTGCCCACGAGGGTGGGGGGCGCGCCCACCCCCCTAGGGCGCGCCCCCTACCTCGTGGACAGCCCGGAGACCCCTCTGACGTGAAATCAACGCAAAACTCTTCTATATATACTCAAACTTCCAGAAAGAAACCTAGATCGGAAGTTCTGCCGCCGCAAGCCTCTGTAGCCATGAGAAGTCAATCTAGGCCCTCTCCGGCACCCTACCGGAGGGGGCCATCATCACCGGTGGCCATGGAGGAGTATCCCGGAGGGGCCATCATCACCATGAAGGCCAAGGACCAGAGGGTGGAGGCCATGGAGGAGGAAGCACAAGGGGGAGAACCTCTCCTCCTCTCTTCCGCTGGCGCCGGAGTGCCATCGGGAGGGGAATCATCACCATGGTGATTGGCTTCATCAACATCACCATCATCATCACCATCCTCATCTCTTTTACGCGGTCCACTCTCCCGCACCCCGCTGTAATCCCTACTTGAACATGGTGCTTTCTGCCACATATTATGATCCAATGATGTGTTGCCATCCTATGATGTTTTGAGTAGATATCTTTTGTCTTTGGGTTGATTGATGATCTAGATTGGTATGAGTTGTATGTTTTACATTGGTGCTGTCCTATGGTGCCCTCCGTGTCGCGCAAGCGTGAGGGATTCCCGTTGTAGGGTGTTGCAATACGTTCATGATTCGCTTATAGTGGGTTGGTGAGTGACTGAAACACAAACCCGAGTAAGAGGGATTGTTGTGTATGGGAATAAAGAGGACTTGATGCTTTAATGCTATGCTTGGGTTTTACCTCAATGATCTTTAGTAGTTGCGGATGCTTGCTAGAGTTCCAATCATAAGTGCATATGATCCAAGTAGAGAAAGTATGTTAGCTTATGCCTCTCCCTCATATGAAACTGCAATAGTGATCACCGGTCTTGTTAACAATTGCCTAGGACAATTCTGCACACCGATCCACCATTATTCCACACTCGCTATTTATAATATTTAGTATTATATTCTAAATTTATGATAACAGCACCTACTTTTATATTTTAGCTCTCGGATATCATACAAAATTATCCTCTTCATACCCACAACGTAGTTTTATTTCCCGTTTCTAGTTGGAAGTAAAACGTACGGTGCACCTAGAGTCGTATCAGTGCCAGATAGGGCTTGAGAGAATATTGATCTTACCTTTATCTCCTTGTGGGTTCGACACTCCATACTTATCACTTCCACCTTTGGAAAGTGCTACGATGATTCCTTGCACTTGGGGATTATCATTCGCCCTATTTTTTTTTCTTTCCTTCTCCTCTTCTTCTTCTTCTTATTCTTCTTCTTCTTCCCCTTCTTCTTCTTCTTCTTCTTTTTCTTCTTCTTCTTCTTCTTCTTCGTCTTCTTCTTCTTCTTCTTCTTTCTTCTTATCCCTCCTCCTCTTCCTCCTCTTCCTCCCTCCTCCTCCTCCTTCTACTCCTCTTCTTCTTCTAAACTAAAACTAAAACTAATCTAAAATAAACTAAAATAAAATAAACTAAAACTAAAACTAAACTGAAAATAAAACTAAACTAAAACTAAAACTAAAACTAAAACTAAACTAAAAGAAACTAAAAAAACTAAACTAAAAAAGGGGGGAAGAACAAACCTGTAGGGGATCGCCGGTGGATGGCGAGGTCGGCTGGTGGGGCGGGGCGGCGTAGGGGCCGCGGGGAGGGGTCCGGCACAGGGGCGTCCACAAGGGGGGAGGGTGCACCTAGGGGGTAGGGCGCGCCCCCTGCCTTGTGGGCCCCTCGTGACTCCCCTAGCCTAATTATTCATCCTATATATTCACATATATTCCCAAACAACCAGAAGTATCCAAGAAAACACTTTTCCACCGCCGCAACCTTCTGTTCCCGTGACATATCATCTTGGGGCCTTTTCCGGCATCCTGCCGGAGGGGGATTCGATCACGGAGGGCTTCTACATCAACTCTATATCCCTTCCGATGAAGCGTGAGTAGTTTACCTCAGACCTACGGGTCCATAGCTAGTAGCTAGATGGCTTCTTCTCTCTCTTTGATTCTCAATAGCATGTTCTCCTCGATGTTCTTGGAGATCTATCCGATGTAATCTTCTTTTACGGTGTGTTTATCGAGATCCGATGAATTGTGGATCTATGATAACCTTATCTATGAATATTATTTGAATCTTCTCTGACTTCTTTTATGCATGATTTGATATCTTTGTAATTCTCTTATAACTATCGGTTTGGTTTGGCCAACTAGATTGGTTTTCTTGCAATGGGAGAAGTGCTTAGCTTTGGGTTCAATCTTGTGATGCCCTTTCCCAGTCATAGTAGGGGGCAGCAAGGCACGTATTGTATTGTTGCCATAGAGGATAAAAAGATGGGGTTTACATCATATTGCTTGAGTTTATTCCTCTACATCATGTCATCTTACTTAATGTGTTACTCTGTTCTTCATGAACTTAATACTCTAGATGCAGGCAGGAGTCGGTCGACGTGTGGAGTAATAGTAGTATATGCAGAATCGTTTCAGTCTACTTGACACGGACGTGATGCCTATATTTCATAATCATTGCTTTAGATATCGTCATAATTTTGCGCTTTTCTATCAATTGCTCGACAGTAATTTATTCTCTAGTGAAACCTATGGCCCCCGGGTCTATTTTCCATCATATAAGTTTCTGATCTACTATTTTCCATCATATTAGTTTCCGATCTAATATTTTGCAATCTTTTACTTTCCAATCTATAAAACAAAAAAACCCAAAAATATTTACTTTATCTTTTGTTTAGTTTTATTTATGTCTATCAGATCTCACTTGGGGTGCCTTGGGCATTCCCAAGCTTGAACTCTTGCCTCTCTTTATTCTTCTCATATTGATAGCTCCTCGACCTTCGGACACTTCATCCACACAAAACTTTAACAAAAACTTGTGAGATCCATTAGTGTAATAAAGCAAATCACTACCTTTAGGTACTGTAATGAACTCATTCTTTATTTATATTGATGTTAAACCTACTATATTCCAACTTCTCTATGGTTCATACCCCCCGATACTAGCCATAGATTCATCGAAATAAGCAAACAACACACACAAAACAGAATCTGTTAAAAACAGAACAGTCTGTAGTAATCTGTAAGTTTGGTAAACTTCTGTAACTCCTAAAATTATGAAATAAATTTGACAATTTGGAAAATTTGTACAGAAGTAATGTGCAAAAAGTTTCAGACCCATTTGACCTTCTAGTAAAAATGTAAATTCATGCACTACAGCCAAAGTTTCTGTTTTTGTTCCGCACATAGTAAACAAGCAATATAATCATCCTAAAACCAAAACTTGGCACATTATTTTTATAATACAATGGATATATAAAAGGGGATATTTATTTACAAAGAAACTTCCATGAAAGAATCTACATTGTTTCCGTGAGCATGAACACAAGTGCTCAAGGTCGACCCTCACTTCTTCAATGCATAACTTTCCAATCACTTCTCTTTTTGAAAAACTTTTTAGGCATGAGAGGCAAGTAATAAAGTTTTTTGTATTTTCATTCTTTTAAAATTTTTTGTATGATTCACCCACAACTAAACAGAAACAAAAAGGAAAAACAAAATCTACTTAGTGAAGAAAGCAAACAAGCACACACGAGAATATCAACCCCACGCTATTGCTCCCCGGCAACGGTGCCAGAAAAGAGCTTGATAATCCCCAAGTGCAGGGAATCTTTGTAGCAATTTCCAAAGGTGGAAGTGACAAGTATGGAGTGTCGAACCCACAAGGAGCTAAAGATAAGATCAATATTCTCTCAAGCCCTATCTGCCACTGATACGACTCTACGTACACCGAACTTTTGCTTCCAACTAGTAACGATAAATAAAACTACGTTGTGGGTATGAAGTGGATAACTTTGTATGATATCGAAGAGCTAAAATATGAAAGTAGGTGCTATTATCATAAGGTTAGAATATATTACTAAATATTATAAATAGCGAGTGTGGAATAATAGTGGATCAGTGTGCGGAATTGTCCTAGGCAATTGTTAACAAGACCGGTGATCACTATTGCAGTTTCATATGAGGAAGAGGCATAAGCTAACATACTTTCTCTACTTGGATCATATGCACTTATGATTGGAACTCTAGCAAGCATCCGCAACTACTAAAGATCATTAATGTAAAACCCAACCATAGCATTAAAGCATCAAGTCCTCTTTATTCCCATACGCAACAATCCCTCTTACTCGGGTTTTTGTTTCAGTCACTCACCAACCCACTATAAGCGAATCATGAATGTATTGCAACACCCTACAGCGGGAATCCCTCACGCTTGCGCGACATGGAGGGCACCATAGGACAGCACCAAAGTAAAACATACAAGTCATACCAATCTAGATCATCAATCAACCCAAAGACAAAAGATATCTACTCAAAACATCATAGGATGGCAACACATCATTGGATCATAATATGTGGCATAAAGCACCATGTTCAAGTAGGGATTACAGTGGGGTGCGGGAGAGTGGACCACGTAAAAGAGATGAGGATGGTGATGATGATGGTGATGTTGATGAAGATGATCACCGTGGTGATGATTCCCCTCCCGATGGCACTCCGGTGCCACCAAGAGAGAGGAGGGGAGGTTCTCCCCCTTGTGCTTCCTCCTCCATGGCCTCCAACCTCTGGTCCTTGGCCTTCATGGTGATGATGGCCCCCCCGGGATACTCCTCCATGGCCACCAGTGATGATGGCCCCCTCCGGCAGGGTGCCGGAGAGGGCCTAGATTGATTTCTCCTGGCTACAGAGGCTTGAGGCGGCGGAACTTCCAATCTAGGTTAATTTTCTGAGGTTTCTGTATTTATAGGAATTTTTGGCGTTGGTCTCACGTCAAGGAGGTGCCCAAGCTGTCCACGAGGTAGGCCCACGCGCCCTGGGGGGTGGGCGCACCCCCCACCCTCGTGGGCAGCTCGGGACTCTTCTGGCCCAACTCTGATACTATGTGGTCTTCTTTTGGTCCATAAAAAATCATCAAAAATTGGCCCGTCAATTGGACTCCGTTTGGTATTCCTTTTCTGCAAAACTCAAAAACAAGGAGAAAACAGAAACTGGCACTGGGCTCTAGGTTAATAGTTAGTCCCAAAAATCATATAAAATATCATATAAATGCATATAAAACATCCTAGAAGGATAGTATAATAGCATGAATACTTCATAAATTATAGATACGTTGGAGACGTATCATGGTGTACTGAGAAGAAAAGAAACCTTGAAGCAAACATGTGTTAGCTATGTGGAAATCAGTGGCTGAAATCTGTAGCCTACCACGTGTGGAGGATGTAAAATTATTGGGTCAAAGTTGTTATTGCATGCCTCCAGTGAGCTCCTGGAAACAGAACGTATGATGTTCGTCATTCTTTTGTGGAGATGCTGGCAAGTTCGGCACGAGAATGTGATAATATCCCTCCTCCCATTGAAATATCTCGATAATGCATATAGAGCTACCTTAGCTCGCTCATCATGATTGAGCAGCACCCGGAGATGATGTGCTGAAAGGCAGTGGCGAAGACTGGCCCCAGGCCACGGGGGGGGGGGGGGGGGGGGGCCTGGGCCCGGGGCGTGAGGATTTATTCCTTTGTAGACTGTAGCATTTTTACACTGTTATTCACTATAGCAATGAAGCAGGCCTGGGCCGGATGCTAGCCTGGCTCCCCCCCTCTGAAAGGAAAGGGGTGTTATCATATGTGTGATGCATGGCCAGTGCAAAATAGCTCAACAATACCCCATTTGTAAATATGCAAGTTTCATGGAAGCTGCCTCTTGTTTGCTGGTAAAACTCAACGTCGATGGTTAGTTTAATTCTTAATCCGGACTTGCTAGTGTTTGGATGGTTCTAAGGGACCATATGTGCATATTTAGCTCCTACCGGTACATATACATTTTCTCAACTCCGCTTGAATCAGAGATAGCGGCATGCATAGAAGGTATATCTCCGGCTTTGCAATAGTGCACCACTCCGGCTTATATTGAAGTGGATTGTTTGGCATCAGTCAACCTGGTGAACAATAATGATAAGGATAGATTAGCGTATTCGGCTATGATTCAGGAGGTCAAATCTTTCATGCTCACTAGTGAATCTTGTACTACACATAGTAGTAGGTGTCAGAACAATGTAAGCCACTACTTGGCAACTTATGCTCTACTAGAGACTCACATATCGGTCTGGCTCCATTCTGGTCAAAGGTATGTGGAGGATCTATGTAGAGCTGATTGCAATCATGGTTGATGAGTAATGCAAAATTCTATTTGCAACTATACATGTATATGTGTTTGCACACTTTGTTTCCAGATTTTTCGCCATGTGAAAAAAAGTTTTCGAGAACAACAAATGAAGGGCTACCTAGAGCCCTCCCATCAAATGAACTTTTTTGCATATTGGTTACCCTATCTGAGTATGACATCCAACAAATAGAACGATTCTTCACTAAAGGAGAACATTCGTTATGTCATGTTACCTAATTGATGATTATAAAGAGAGAACCGATTCGGTGCCCGGCTCATATGAAACCGCGCTGAAGAAAAAATAAATTCAAAACAAATACCAGAAAAAAATAAATAAAATCCAAAAAAAGTTGCATGGTAGATAATTTGGTGCGTGAGCTCCACTCCAAATTGCAGATCATTTGGATTTTTGAGTAGCTCTCGAAAAAATAACAAATTTGGGTTATGTAAAAAAGTTTACTGTTCATATACTGTTGTGACCCAATTTGTCTTATTTACTGAGAGCTACTCAAATGTCCAAATGATCTGAAATTTGGAGTGCACCTCACACACCAAATTATCTATCATGCAAAAAAATTGGATTTTTTGGAATTTTTGTATTTTTGTGATTTTTTTTCTTGACAAGCTGCAGATGAGCGTGGGCTCAGAAATGGATACTCGGATTATAGATAAATAAAATGGTTGCCGCTACAAAATGCACATCCTCCTTGGCTTATTAGTTATTATCTTAGCAACTCCGCCTCTGGCGACCGGTTTATGTGCCGAGAGGTGGGTCGAGGAGGATCATGGATCTTCATGTTCATGGGGAGTCTTGGTCTATTTTATTAGATTTTGATGTCCTTGTATCATTCATCTAGGAGGTGGAGGCGATGAAACAGTGGAATAAGTGCATTCGGTCATTCATCTAAGAGCAGAGGTTTGATTTCCCCATATCGATTCATTGGATTGTGTGCAGAACTATCGACCATGATGTTTTCGCTTTCGTTCATGGAGGCGCCAATGGCCTTTGTCAATAAGATATGCGACGATGCTTTGCTCCATTGATGTGGGGTTGGTTCTACTCGTCTGGCATTCACTTTCTCCATGCCGACGGTAGACGTGGTTTAGATCGGCATCGCTAGCATCTCCTAGCAACATGGCGATGCCAGCGATGGGTGGGCTCTAGGATTACACCAACCCCCTAACTCCGACAATGCGGAGCAGGTGCGACGTAGTGCTGGGTTCATGACACGCTCTTGGCGCTTGTAGGTCGGAGACAACAACAAAATTCCATCTTGATATATTTGTATTTTTTTTGTTTCACCGAAGGTGGTCATGTAAGGCTCATTCTTGATCAATATATGTCTTTCGGTAAGTGAAAAAGAATATAAGTATATTTAGGCAAAAATAAACTACTAATACACTCGTACTTACATCAAACAATTATAGTTTTGGCCATGAGCTGGGCGGGCATGGCCCATTTGGCCTGGCTGTAGCTCCACCACTGGCTGGCATCTCCTAGCAACGTGGCGTGACTTCCCGCCCACAATTACATCGGCCCTTAACTCTAACAATGCCGAGCAGGTGCAGCGTAGTGCTAGGATCACGACACTCTCTTGGCGCTTGCAGGTCAGAGACAGCGATGAACTCCCTCTTGATATATTTGTATTTTTTGTTTCATCGAAGGTGATCTTGTAAGGCTCAGTCTTGATCAATATATGTCTTTCGGTAAATGAAAAAAATATAATTAAGTATATTTAGGCAAACATTAACTACTTATACACTCGTACGTACATCAAAAAGTTATTCAAATGAAGAAGTGTATAATGAACGTACGTACGTGTCAATACAATCTTATCTTATTTCTGCGATTTGGGAGGACATTAATTTTGGTGATGAGACATTTAGACACCCTTAAAAACTATCAGGATTTTTGAATATTTCCCAAACAAGCTTCTTCCCCACGCGACGCCACCAACGGCTCGATTCGCTCGCGCCTCCCCCCTGTCCTAGCCCTAGCCCCCATTCGTCCTTATAAATACGCCCACTCCTCCCAGCCGGAAACCACACCCGCAGCCTCATCTGCATCGCAATTCCCCGTCTTCTTTCTCCTAGACAGATCTAAAGAAGAGCAGATCCATTCTCCATTCCTCTATCCAAAGCTCTAGCTAGATGATAAACCTGTCCCTCATCGGCTCGGAGTGCTACTCCGGCGCCGGCCACAACACGCTCGAAGCCGACGACTCGTCGGACGGCCTGTTGACCGATGTCCCTGAACCGGACGCCGCGTGGTTAGAGGAGATGGCCGATTATGTGTTTGGAGGAGATGCTGCGCCGGTGGCGGTCGTGGCGGTGAATGACAGGGTGGAAGAGGGGGCTGCGGTGTCTGAGCCGGTGCCCGTGGAGGCTGCTAAGGAGGCCACGGTGAACCTCCAGGGGAAGAAGAAGAGGAGAGCCAAGGGGACAGTCGCGGCGCGGGGGGTCCAAGAGGCAGCGCTCGCTGTTGGGTCCTACTGAGACCACCAGCGGCGGTAGCAATCAAGGCGCGGAGAGCGAGGCTATGTACGATTACCAGATGCCGGTTGCCACGGGGATGAAGGTTGCCGGCGGCGGAAGGCGGCGGAGGAAGGAGGACCCCGGCAGCGTCTCGTGGGAGTGGGAGTGGGACAAGGAGGTGGGCCTCGCGAGCTACCCGGTGTTACAGTTCTGCCTCCTTTTCCACATGCTCCCCAGCACGTTCGACTCCCTCTGCAAGCTGCTGGCCCCCGTCCTCGCCAGGGATGAAACCAAGCGGCACCCTAGCCAACGCGAACCCGTCCCCGTCCGCAAGCGCGTCGCCGTCGCCGTCTGGCGCCTCGCCTCGGGGGAGTCCCTCCGCGAGATCGAGAAGCGCTTCGGCATCGCGCTCTGCACCTGCCAGAAGATCCTGCGCGAGGTCTGCTCGGCCATAAGGGCGTAATGTTCCATCGGGAGGTCGGCTGGCCGGACGCCGCCCGCATGGCGGCCATCGCCGCCAAGTTCCAGGCCCTGTCGGGCATCCGGGGCATCGCCGGCGCCGTCGACACCACCCACGTCGCCATCATCGTGCCCCACGAAAACCCCATCGGCTACTATAACAGCCACGCCACGGCGCGCAAGAACGGCAGGAACTCCTACAGCATCACTCTGCAGGCGTCCATGGACGCCGACGGGACCTTCACCAACGTCTTCGCCGGCCAACCCGGCGGCGAGTCCGACGAGAAAATCCTCCTCGGGTCGTCCCTGAACAAGCCCGACCGTGCTGGGGACATCCTTGCCCAGGGCATGCGCCTGGTCGGCGGCGCTAGCTACCCGCTCCTTGACTGGACGCTGGTGCCCTACTCCGACGAGAACCTGACGACGGCGCAGCACAGCCTCAACGAGGGCGTCGCAGTGGTGCGCGACGTCGCCGTGAACGGGATCCGGAGGTTCAAGGCGCGTTGGGGCTGCCTCCAGATGCGCAGCGAGGTCAAGGTGGGAGACCTTGAAACGGAACTCTACGCGTGCGCCGTCCTCCACAACTTCTGCGAGCGCAGCGGCGACCCTCTCAACTTCGAGCTGCTGCGGGGCTTGGAGCTCCACGATGACGAAGGCATGGTCGCCGATAACCACGTGCGCTCCACCGCCGCAGCGCAGGCGCGCGACACCCTCGCACAAGACATGATGGAACAGCTAGCAGGCTACTAGCCAGCCAGCTGGTGCGCCGCCGTGCCCAGAAGGAAGCCGATGAAGGGTTCATCGGAAGAGCGAATAAGTTTTCCTTGATCGAGTCCCCATTTCAGACTCGTGCTTCCGTGGGAGCCAATTCATCATCATCAGTTTTCTCAATCATTTATCCAGCCAATTACAGTCTGCTTGCTTGGTATTTCATTTTATTATCCGGCTAATGTATTATATATTGAGAGATATCACCTTCTGATCTATGTGTGCAGTAGTGTTGAAACCTTTGAATGGTTAATGGACAAGTAAGAAGCTTTAAAAGGAGCCTGCTGGTAATGCATGCATGGTGGGCTACCTTCCAATTTCTCAGTCCCCCTACAGGAAGCATAATTTCAACCAAGATTAATACCTACCATCTTCAAGCAAGGCCTGCATAATAACCTTGTACAGGTCTTAGATCATCGCTCTAAGAAATCTCGATGCGCTTAGGTTGCTGTGTGATATATACCTAGATTAATTATTCATGTGTGTGTGTGTGTGTGTGTGTATAGGGTCGCGTTATTCGTCACCCTGGGTAAGGAATTCTTATTCCTCACCCCAACCCACCACGCAATGAGTCAAGCCAGCATGCATCCACGTAGGAAATAGAAGGCTTGTGAGGTATTACCCTCTACAGAATCTGTGGAAACATCACAACGAGAGAAGGGAGGTGAGGTAAGATTTGGTTGGCTATGAAGTAAGATTATGGCCAAGACAATCTGTCCACGCGCCCAAAAAGCACGGTAGGAAAAATGAGACTGCGATGTAAAGTTACGGCATCATTTTTTTTGGATAGGCTGCATTGTCCGTCAGGTTTAGACGCGGAAAAAGGATCTATTCAGCATTAGCATCGCTGCTTTGTGTCATTCGTGTTATTACTCTTCAGACGCATGTCCACATTCTTCCTGAGTGGATTAAAATCGATAATAACTATTTTAATGAACTAAAGTTGAGCACTAGGAAGGACTTGGCTTGCCAAAACATGACACCATTCTGATTCAGGCAAAGATGGTCATGTTCATAAGGGCTGCTCAGATTAAATCCCTCACCTTCTGAGCCGAACTATTGGAGTCTACTGAAGTGTCACATCTTGTTTGGACGGGCTCTAAAATTTTGGCATGCCAGCCCACCATTGCACCAATTCGCTGGTGGGACGAGGGTGGAGGTCTCAGAAATTCATGGCGGAGATCTCATTTTGCATCTTACAAACATGCCAACAATTGTAACTGCAGGACCAACAATAAGAGCATCCTGCCTTTGTACTTCCGCACTTGTATCCGGCTTAGCTTTATCATTCTCAATCATCCATTGTGAATCTTCAATTACAGAAAACAGAACATTTAATCAAGAAAAGCCAGAATGTCTTGATGATCTATCACAAGAATATCTAAGCACTAACCACTTAACTAAAAAGTGCAGATTTCTACGAACCGCTGAGCTTGTAAGCCTGAAAGAAATGATATGACACTTGATTGAGCCAGACACAGATATCCTTAAATGAGGTGGTATGATAAATTACTCCAACCAGAACCACAACTACTATCAATATTAATACTCTCCCAACCTGAATTAAAAAAATAACAAAAACTTAACTTACATAAATATTGCAGATCTAATACAAATTGGAACAGCTCAAAAGTCTACGGAGACGACTACATTTTATTTATTCTTGCACACATGTAGTACTACAAAATAAAGAAAACCCTACGGGTCAGTGAGTCAGTGTACATAGAAGTACCAAACTGTGCCGCATACCGGAGTAGTATTTCTGAGAAATGTCTCACTATGACCTATACGGATTTGGTGATCAGAGACTTTCTATTTCATAAGAGATATACGAGACGTAATCACCTGACTGTGCAGTAGACAATCTAGAACAAACACAAACACAGACTATACATGGTGATGTTGTAAAACTAGATACAAAGCATGGTGATGCAAAAATAACATGTTCATCTATTATCTGCTTAAAATTTTGAAAACATAATAAAACTATACATTCAAAAGGATTCCAGTATGAACTATTAAATTTCTAAAGAACATTATATGCTTGAAAGAACAACAGTGTTAGAAATTCCACCAAAATATGCATAACTAGTAGTGAAAATCTTCAGTTAGAAATATCACAATGCAACGTGATATTCGGATTTCAATTGATTATAAAATCAAGTACCAAAGTATCCACTTGAAAATGTTAATGCATACGCTCCAACCTTTCAACTCGAATGATATATTTACTAATGACCACAACTGTATGCACAAATTCTCTCATCACTTCCAGCAGCAGTGCAGAAGGGAAGAGAACCGCCAAAATATCAACAGACAAAAACTTTTGATATATAAATCTCATTTTACACATGGGCAATTATCCTTTTTGGTGCGCAATAGATGTTGTTTCTGCAACTGTGCATTTTAGGGAGAGTAGGACGGTACTGAGCTTGCTGGACGATTTGACAGTGATGACCACCTTGAATGGATCTGGAGCAGTCATGAAGGTGGGGGTGGCAAGCATCATTCCCATTAGAGCCCTCCTTCTATTACCTTGCAGAGCGAAGATGAAATGGGAATGGTGGCGGCCAGCCGCCGCCGCCATGACACACGTGGCTAGCAGGATTTACCTCGTCGACTAAAATTTGCTGATAGAACTTTTGATTTCTGAAACAAATAAAGCCAAATGAAAATAGTAAGACAGCCTTAACTACTAAAAGCTTGCAGAATTTAGGCTTGAGCTACATAAGCAACATAAATGGAAAAAACACTAAAAATCTGCAGTTTATCAGCTCCTTGGTGCATTCAAACAGTTAGTGAGCACCATGTGAAGTGGATTAAAGAACACAATTCTGCTTATACATGAATATGTGTTGAAGTTGTAGAAATTGAGCTCTGAGGGCTCAAACACAAAATTGGACTCTGCCTCGGAGGCTTGTTCTATGAGGTAAGCACTTCAGATGGGCCTCCCATGAAAATATAGTTGACACTGAATTTGAAAACAATGATTTGCTTGAAACCCAAAAAAAGTAACAACATAAAAAAGTATTAACTTCTTACTACAAAAGCAAACAAGACCAGTAGCAAATGCGTACTCTCCTTTCCCTTACAATACCAAGCTGCAAGTTGGTTTTCAGAATACCATGACAGAACAAAGAATTTGATTGGCCTCCTTTAAATTTCTTTTAGTTATGTAGACTAATTGAATTAACCAAGACAAGCTCCTACAACTAAGCCATCATTCACAACTTCAGGTAAAAATCAATCACACAATCATCATAGCTTTATCCTATTCTGATCCACCATATTAAAGAATATTAAATAATTGGATTGAATAGTTTAATGCATGAAATGGAGAGTTTGAAGCAATGGTCATATTTCACAATTAAGAATGCTCCTACAGTCACGAGAATCACCTGAAGCTCTAGTGACTTGTGACTTGTGAGGCACCTGAAGCTCTAGTGCTAGAGGAAAATTGACGGGATCTGTAGCTAGGTTGGGCCGACACAAGTAAATAAAATTTCCTAACCTTGTGACTTGTGAGGCACCTGAAGCTCTAGTGGCGCTGAGTTACCTAGGCCGCAATTGATTCCAGCCGGCGCAAGTTCTGGGAGGCAGCCTTGTCGATTTCAACTGGAGATGAGGTCACAGAGGAGGTCGAGCCGCTGCATCTCCTGTTGGCTGCCGCCGCGACACACAGCCCTCCTCTATGCACACCGAGATCACCGAGCGGCCGAACCCCTGCCTCCGTCGGTCAGGACGAGAGAGAAACACAACATGGCGGAGGTAAAAATGCCTGCTCGGTGAACTTGTCGAGCTATCCATAGTGATCAACGTCGTCGAGGTTACCCGCAACCACGCCGCGAAGCCTCCCGCGGGGCGGACGGCCAAGGAGGCCACCACCAGCCACCAAGCCTCCCTCGGCACTGCCCGCCTCGACCCCACCGCCGGAAAACGGGGCCGCGCCAACGCCGCACGCAGCTACCGCTCGCCGCCGAAACCTCCCGTCGCTTGCCCCGTTTGCAGTTAGAATAGGTCCAGAAACTGCGGGGAGTGGGTTTGGTCCACAAAAAAACCGTAAGCAACATAAATAAAAATGGAAAATGAAATACATTGGCCGGGGAAAGGAGTGGTGCGACAACCACACCGAGACCAGGTGCGTCGGAGGGGCGTTTCGACCCGGGTGAAGAATTACTTATTCTTCACCCAGGATTACTAATAGACTTTCTATACACACACACACATATATATATATATATAGGGTGGCACACTTCTAATCTCAGGATTAGAATAACTATTTGAATCACGGTCAGCCTATATAGGAGGGCGCGAGGAGGTGTTCCCGAACTGTCGAACCGGGCAGCGGCAAACAAAAACAAAAGAAGGAAACCCACCCCACCTCCCCCGATCTAGATCCCCCACCTCCCTCCCACACTTCCTGCCCCCGATCCAGATCCCCCACCTCCCTCCCGCACCTCCTGCCCCAAACCGGCAACGCACCCGCCACCCTGCACCCAACCAGCGGCGGCGCCGCCACCGGCCGACAGCACCCCCCTCTTCCGAGATCCTCTTCGACGCCACCACACCACCGGCCAACCTCGCGCCCCGCCGCCCGCTGGAAATCCCGCGCTCCGCGGCCTCTTACCGAATCCCACCGGCAGAGCTCGCCACAGCAACCACCGCGTTCTTCCTCTCGCCGCCGCCCTGGAGAGGAACCTCCCAAACCTGCGCCACGGTGGAGCTCGCCTGCCCCAACGCCTCTTCTCCACGCATGCCCTTCTTCCTCGCCGGAGCTGATGTGGGCCGCCGCATCACCCAGCTGGCCGGGATCCCCCTCCCCTGCCCCTGTGCCGTCTGGGTCGGCCACACTGACCTTCTCATGAGGGCCACCTTGACCTTCCTGGAGAAGGTTCAACCATGGAGCTTTTCCTGGTGGCGACGTGACGGGACGGGTGACAGCGTGCGTCCATGTTGTTTCTTCTTTCGTGTTTACTTGCTAGCCGCAGCTGGCAAGGCCGTGCGTGCTTGTCCTATCCAATGTCCACACCGCACGTACTACCGGCAATCAGCCTCCTCTCGGTGCAGCTTACTGCTTGCCACCGGTCTCAAATGCCAGACGCTCCTCCGTAGTAGTAGCCCGCTGTAGTTTTCTTCTGTAAAGAAGAAGAGAACTTGTATTTTACTGTTGCTGCCCCAGTTTGATTCGCATGCATATCACGGTGTGAAAAGGGGGGTCAAACTAGCGCTGCTGAACTATGCTTCGCAAGGCGTCTTCTGCCTTTGCATGCGATGATTATATAAAAGAAAGCGTTGTGGCTGCCGGCTGGGTTTGATTAGTTACATGCAGCAAACATTGTCACCTAACAGTTTGGCTTTGGCCCCTAAATATAACAGAGTGGTTTCTTTATAGATGAAGATGTGGGGCGGCTTATTATAATGGCAGGTGCTTCAGGATCGGCACTGACAGTCACATGCTTGCTGATACGGTGATCGATCCATTGCCCAAAAGGATTGGTACATGTGTGATGTTTTTCATGTTATGAACATATTGGTTTGTGTGAAGTTCATGTACAACTACCCAAGGAGTTCAACAATCACTCACCATGAAAGAAGAAGAGGTAAGCAACGCCCAGGCTGTTCAACTTCGCTGCGTCAGGCTGTGCAATTCCGCTTGTGTGAACAAAGGGGGAGAAGTTTCTTCTTATATGTTGATTCTGCACTTGTATGGTGCATTTTGTCTCAGCTTTTATGTGTATTCATTGCTTCACTTAAATTGTGTTCAACAGGGTACAAAAAGTTTGGGTACAAACTATTTGTGTATGTCTGTAAGAGCTATTGTTGTGCTAGTGCCATGAGAAAATGGAGCTTTTTCGAGTTGTTTTTTCTGTAATACATGTGAAGACTTCGGTATGAACAAAAGGAGCTTTTTTCATAGTGAACAAGTGATATTTTGGGTGTAATTTTGTTGTTGCTCTAATCGGCATGTATGAAAATTCGCAAGGATGTGCATAATTAACCAGCTACTTTTTGAGATAAAACTAGTACGTAACGAGTGGTAAAAAGAACACATAGTTTGCAAAAAAATCAACTTTGGGGTAGAGAGACACATGTTGGAAAATTTCTCCTCGCCTCTACATTGTCCTTCTCAAGCACCATGTGCCCAGGGATGGAAATTCTCAAGCACTATGTGCCTAGGGTTGCCTTTGTGTGCTCTTGTTCCGGTGTTCGTTGTAGAAATGAAGTTCAGCCTTATCCTTGTGAAGGTTCAATGTGTGCGCCAGTTGCAGATATTCACAAATTTCAAAAAGGATATATTTCTGTTGTGTGTGCCGTGTTTGTGGGGTGTACTAAAAATGTTCTGCGGGGGATAAGTTCATAGTTTCTGTCACTCATAGTTCAAAAAAATCGCTTTCAAAAAATCCAAAACACCTTCGGTGTCTAAGAAAAGAGAGTTGAACTCATGAAAAATATCACGTGACAAGTGAACCTTGTGAATACAGGGTTTAAAAAATGTTCCATTGTAACACATCATGTAACTAAAGTGAATAGTGAAAAAGAGAAAAAGCAAAAATTGAACACTTGTTTTAAAAAATAGAAGTTCAAATTAAAATAGCGGAGAAGTTCTTTGTTAATTATAAAACTGGGATTTTCACATTTAATAAAAATAAACCAAGAAGTTCAAAAAAAAGCAGATCGATTCAAAATTATACACAAAATGGTATCTTCCCATTTAAAAAAATTAAAGGTTCAAATTTAAATAACGGAGAAGTTAGATATTTATTACAATATCAAGAAGGTCAAATTGAAAAAAATGAGTAGTTCAAAAAGTTTATAAAAAGAGATTTTCCTTCTTTTAAAAATAAGACCTAGAAGTTCAACTTTAAATAATTCATTAGTTCGATATTTATTACATAACTAGAACTTTTCCCGTTACTAATGAATAACACCAAGAAGTCCAAACTAAAAAAATATGAAGTTGTTTAATGTTCATATAAACTCAAATTTTCCCAAATGTTAAAGATTAAAACCAAGAAGTTCAATTTCAAAAAATGGAGTAGTTGAATGTTTATAAAAAACTCAGGTTTTCGAGTTACTAATGAATAAACCAAGAAGTTCAATTGGGAAAAGCCGAGTAGTTTGATATTGATTTGAAAAATCGGATTTTTCTAGTTACTAAAAAATAAACCAATAAGTTCAATTCAAATAACGAAGAAGTTGGATGTTTCCAAAAAAACCTCCAATTTTCACATTTCTAAAAGGCACAATGAAGTTCAAATAAAAAAGTAGAGCGGTTCAATGTCTATAAAAAACTCAGATATTTTCGCGTAACCAAGAGAAGTTCGGATTAATAACCGCCAGAAGTTCACGTACTAAACGGTAAGCATTTTGTATTAAAAATAATAATGAAAAATCAAAGGCTAAAAATTTTTGTTGCTAGAAGTTCAAGTGCTCGGCTCAAGAAATTTAAAAAATTCTTGCGAGAGAGGTTCACCTTGTATTTCCATGTTCAATTTTTTCCGTACAAAAATCGAATACAATTCTTTACTCAAAAAATATAAAAAGGTGAAGTTCATATTAAAATAATAGAGAAGTTCGGAGTTTATTAAAACTTAGGATTTACCTGCTCAAAAAATAAAAAACACAACACAATTTTTTGTACTTTTAGAAACAACTCATAAACGAAAAAATGGTTGCTAGAAGTTCAAGCGCTCGGTGAGGAAAAGTTCAAAAAATTCTTGTGAGAGGTTCACCGTGTATTTAGATGTCCAAAATACGTTAAAAATGTTGTTTTTTGGGTTTTAAAATAATTCTCTCAAACAAGAGAGAAGTTCAAAGTGATAATAACCAAAAGTTCATGTACTGGATGGTGTGTGTTTCGTATAAGAAAAATACAATAAAGTAAAACAGAGTGAAGTTCAAACAGACATGCCCCAAAAGTTCAACTACTTCACACAGTGCAAAAAACAGCACGTCAAAAACAGAGTGAGGTTCAAACAGACATGTCCGTGAAGTTCAACTACTTCACACAGTGCATTTTCATTCACGATGAACGCATAAATCATGATCTCGCCATTTTTTAATTTACCTCAAAACGACAGGAATATCATTTTTCTAAGTTCAAGTTCTAGGTCGGAGAAAGTAAAAAAAATTATTGTGAGAGACGTTTGTACAAAAGGAATATTATTTGTGTAACACTAAAAAAATTACAAACAAAAATACGTCACAGAAGTTCAACGTGAAAACAGCAGGAAGTTCAACTACTATGCTGAATGAATTTTAGATGAAAAACTTTTAAAATCGTCGCGAGTATGAAAAGATGATCAACACGGGAAACTTGCGTGCTTACAGCAGCTTTCCATCCGTATATCATCTACTCAATTTCGGTGAGTGGACGAAGAGTTACGAGCAGTGGATGAAGAGCTACGAGCAAAACAAGAACGTGAAAAAACAGAGTGAAGTTCAGGTACACGCGCCGAGAAGTTCAGGTTCTTCACGCGGTGCATTTTCGAAGAATCTGTTTCACGATAAAGGCAGAACGCATGATCCCGCCGTTTTAAAAATTACTTGAAAACGGCTAGGAATCATAGAAAACCATCAACAAGAAAAAAATTCACATTTTCTGTAGCTTTTCAGCAATATATTATTTGCCCCATTCCGATAAAGTTTGTAGAAATTACAGCGAAAATACATTTTTCGCCATTTTCAAAACTGATTTAAAACCGTAAAGAATTGGGAGAAACAATACATACAAAAAAGTTTCGCATTTGTTCAAGCTTTCCAATGCCATATCATTTGCTGCATTCGGACATACGGTTAAAAAATTAGCTCAAAAATACGAACTCGGTAGGACTTGGATCATTTTCTAAATTACTCTTAAACCATTCAAAATTAGAAAAAAACTTTCAAGATGAAAAAGTAGCGCATTTTCATAAGTTTTCCAACGTCGTATCATATGCCTCCATTGGATTAGCCGTTTAGAAATGACATCGAAAAAACGAACTCGGCTGTTCGGTTTACGAAATTTTACATTTTTTCAAATTACTCTTTAACCATAGGGAATTAGAGAAAACTTTCAACATGTGGAAGGAGCGATTTTGCAGCAGCTTTCCAACGCCATATTGTATGCCTCATTCCGATAAACGGTTTTGAAATGCGATCAAAAATACGATTCACGTTTTTTGTGCGAAGAAAAAACGGTTTTCAAAACTGCTCTTAAACCGGTTGCATTTTGCCAAAAATTTTAGTTGGGTCATGATACCGGTGTCCATAGCTTTCCAACGGTATATCGCAAGCCCCATTTAGGTTATGTTGGCGGAAGTTCAACCTAGTTCACAGGAAAGTTCAACATACTACTAGCGGGGCAGGTCAGGTTGTGATCAGAATATTATTCTCATCCCGTGAATATATATATATATATATATATATATATATATATATATATATATATATATATATATATATATATGATCTCTGTGCATGCATTTGATAAATAAAAAAATCATATGAAATGATCGACTGGTAAATAAGGAAGGAAACACATATGAATGTATGTTCGTTACATTGACAACCATGTGAGGGTGGACCATCTTCCAAAACATGTCAACAGAAATTACACACTTAGTTACTTTCCTAAATATATAATACCCCTTCCTATTTACTATTAGGTATAATTTTCTAGGTCAATTCTATTAATATTTGGTGTATTTCCTTCATACACTATCCGATGCCAATTGGACCCCCCCCCCCCGCCCCAATACACACACACACAACATGGTTCGAAAGGATTGTTAATCACCCAAATCAGTAATTACTCCTCAAATGTATTCACACACAAAAAATACTTCTCAAATGAACGTTGTATCTTGTATATGGGAATTTCAGTTGCAAATTATCCTCAAATCAGTCGTTTGTTCACCCTATGCTAAAAAAAGATACACCGAACAGAAAGGAATGGAGTACACCCAACATCTCTTTTAGGGAAGCTATTACAACAAAAATTAGTTGATGCTCATAGCTTCAATCAATTGCCCTACATGTTAGAACATATAAACCTTGATTTAATAGATATAGATATATATGTGTTTTTTCATTTCGAAAAGAGGGTAGTGTCCTCGGCCTCTGCATCGAGTGATGCACACAACCATACCTTATCGATTATTATATGATGTAGACAAAGTCTAACATCCATGCCAAATGCTTACAGAAAAAGAAGTCAAGGCCACCCAAAGTCTACCTCACTACAGGATGTCCACAAACCCTACTACATGTGATCGAACAATAATATACTACTTCTAGACAAAGCCTTGAAGAAGGAATCGTTATACGTGTGCCCATGTTGAAGACTCCAACCAAAAGTCAAACATGGGATTTTGATCCCCGAGGCCAAGCTTCGAGCCGACACCTTCAATAAGGGCACGCCACTCACACGCTGACATTGCCTTATCAAGCCGGAAAGGGTAGATCACGGTTTTTCACCTAGAATACATGCAAACTAGTCGTCAAACCCATCGCAACCATCAACCTCAATATCGGCTGACGACGTATCACTAGTCGAACCAGTTGGAGAAGATGTCGGATGCAAGTCGAACAACTCACACCATGCTTCCGGCCACTGCCGCACCTCCTTCTATCCATGCCGATATGAGGTAGAGATGCTTGAACATAAGTTACTCATTCAGATCTAGCCACCATTGCAGCCACCTCACAGATCATCGCCGCTACAGCCACCTCATTGATCCACTAACCATGTCCCCAGGGTTCCTACCCCAGCGTCCTCCACCTACACCTTGTTGACGGAATCAGGCCCCTAGGCAGGGCCACATCATCAGATCCACGATGCGCCTGTCCCTATGCATCGCCGCCAACCATTCCTCCATGCGCTTGGGACCGATGGGAGAACAGGCCTGCCGCAGTCATCGATGACATGGAAAAGGAGGAGCGTCGAGGAGAATGCTGCACCCAGCCACTCCTGACTCCACATGGTGACGATCCTATGTCCGGCTGCTGTACTAGAGCTCTCACTGGGATCATGAGATCCACGGCCACCATGACATCAGCTACCAAGCAACCAGATGCCAATTTGGCATAGACGTAGCAATGCCTCGATAACACACGCAGGATCTGCCTGATTAGCGTGCGCCGATGACCTCCATGACACCCACCACCATGGACGATGATTGATTTTACGCCGCAACCACGGTTGATGCCCTTATTTGAATCCAACACTATGTTTCCATTTCTTCCCTTTTCTTTTCCTAGTTGTTCAGCCAATATTTTTTAGGCATGTTCAAGAAAATTTCGAGCATGCTATTTTTCTATTTAAATCATAGGGCTAGCATGGAACTTGCAAAGTCCTATGGATACAACATATCAGGATCTCAATAAATTACTGACTACATTGCATATTGCTTTTGTTCGGAGCTGGCATTTTAAAGTATCATCAGCAATAACCTTTGTAAAAAAATGTTGCAAGGTTCTCTTACGAAATATAGGCTCATTTGTTCATATTGGAGTAATAGTTGGGAGCATCCTTATGTGCCCAGGGGCAAAAAAGCGACCATTCCATGGCTAAGGAAACCATATACTCCCTCCGTTCCTTGATATAAGGTGTATAGTTTTTTGAGAAAAAATCCAAAATATTAGGTGTATTGAGTTGCACCACTCTCTTGGATAATTTTTTTAGGGATTTGATTACATTTCCTTACATCAAGCAAACTCCTCTATTTTCTCATGTCAATTAGTTAGGTGTAATCTCGCCCAGAACTTGTAAAAGTTTCCCTCCACGTGTGTTCTTTAATTTCCGTGCCAAAAACTATACACCCTATATTTAAGAACAGAGGGAGTATAACATTGATTGACGAAGAATGATTTGATGAACGTGATGGATATGGATGAAACTCTTGACTAGGGAATTGAGTTGAGACATTGACGGATGATAACATCTAGCAACTCGCGCCGTGTGTACGTGTAGTCGATGTATTGGCTGATTCTTGCTTGGATTTTGACATTAGTTAAGTGTCCACATGATGATGAAACTAGTCGGTGTTGTTTGTATCATTCCCTATATGGAACCTTGGAGCGGAGTGGTCCAACTACTCAAAATCTGCCTCGGGGCTTTCCGATCAATAGTCAACACACTCACTTTTTTATCAAGCCACTGGACGAGCAAGTGGTACTCTATTTTGCAAAGGCTTCAAGAGACAAGCTGCTTCTGTAGACATTTTGCTTGTGTGTTGGTTACATTGCGATCTCTTTTCGTGGCTCTTGATGGGCCAACTTTTTCATAATTTTCTTGTGCATCTTATGGTCTTCAGCTATGATCTTGTGTCCATGTGTTGACCCCAGATGGCAGAAATATGGTTACTAAGGATGAATGGTACGTGTAGGCTCTTTCTGCGACAAGCTTTGTTAGATCATAGGGTTTGGTGCTTGGGACTTGAGGTGCTTTACATGAGCTGTCTTTGTTAGGGCATCTCCAATTTTTATGTAAGTATGTATGTATAGACATGCATATCATCAAACAATGGTATTTATACCCTTCGCAAAAAAAACAATGGTATTTATACATCTACTCTAATTGTTCAGATGTACCACTAGTCCATAGTTATATATTTCATGTTATTCTTCTTCTCTTATGTTTCCTTCACTCTATTTTTTTCTTGTCTTGTGTGAAGACATGGCATGAAGTTTTACCAACAACAAACCATTGCTCTCCTATTTATTACCCTTGCGCATAGGATTTAGATTATGTGGCAAGAGCCAATTGACATTACATGTCATTGTTGGAGATGTTGTCGAAGATGCAAGACGCGAACTACTTGTGTTACTAACTAGGCCATTTAGTATAATAATTGCCATAACCTGGAAAATGGGAGGTTTTATTAGGGATTTTTTTTCTCCTGCGGGAGTTCCCGCCAGCAATGAGTTTATTTCTTCCTATTACTGCCAGAGTTTAATCTGCGGGGTTCGCCAGGGTTAGTAAAGGAAGGCCCGAGTACCGATGCCCGTCATTGGCCTCTCAACAGCAATCTATCTTAGCGTTGATTCCACATCCTCATAGAAATCTTGGGTTCCATGGTGGACAACTAGGGCATGGGATCCAAAGGATGCAAATCCGGCATTCCCACATAAATTCATCATAACACAATGCCCCCGCCCCATAAAGGTGAAGTGATTTGTAGTCAACGGTCACACATCATAGGAAGTTACAACACAACATATAATAAAAATTCAATTATTAATGTAATATATCAACTAGTTTTCTCCCATGTCCTTAAGAAGGTTATAGAACTACTCACAAGTCACAAACATGGGAAACACTTCCTATCTTTAGTGTGATAAGAAACAAACGCCAGACCACCCAATTTGTCGTTATCCCCTCACCATCCCACGGCTGCTAGCTCGGGAAAAGAACTGGTCCAGACCACCCAATTACTGCGCTTCCTCCTCCATTCCCAAATCACACACTTTTCCCGTTCCTCTGTCCTGCTCACCTCATCAACAAGATGACTATGGATCCATCTACACACGCCGCCATGGTTATCCTCCACCAGTGTCCGACCCCCCCCCCTTTCAAGCTCATTGTCCATGTCTTGCTTCTGACACACTGCACCGTCGACCTCGCAATCCTCCTCGCCTCCATCTAATTTGTCTGCTGAACTACCAAGGTTTGGATTCCCTGCCCCACACCACAAGACGATGCGTCCTCCGATCCAGCCCCTCCCCCGGTGCTCCAATCCGATATTAGACGGCCATGCCCTCCATCACCAGGGCATTGCTAGTCTCACCTACCTTCATGGAGGATAACTAGGCGGACGATAGTAGGTGGAGGCCAGAATCTTTCTCCGCTCATCTTCGCATCTTCACAGGCCCGGTTGGAAATGAAGCCAATACGGATGGAGGATTTTCACCAATTGCCTCCTGCACCATCATCAATCGACCTAGATTTTGGTTCACCTTGTTTTGATAACTTCTAATTTTTGCATAACCAGTTGATCTGTAACATATTTTTTTGTGTGCTGAGTATTGATTGATAAGTATGTTGGGTGTGATTATTAGCATCCACTGCCTATTGGATCACTAAACTATCCCTGTGTTGGCCGCAACATATTCTTTTTGTTCCATTTTCACATTTACATGTTTCCAAGTGATACTAGTTATGTTTCCATAGAATCTTTTCTGTGATTCGTACTTATCTTGCTTCTTAATTGTAATATATATATGCTTCTGTCGACTAAAAAGTTTGCTTCCATTGGGCAAAAATAAGACATGGTGAATTGTGTACATTGGTGACATGAAACAGCAAACATACACATGTTGGTTGCAAATTACTTTGTTTCCATTTTTAATGTTCCAAGCTTCCACTTTGATACCAACAAAAGTTTGCTTCAGAGCCCCTGTACTTCCTAGGTCCATATATGTGCTTCTTATGTATTAATCGATTGCCGCACTATAACTGAGAATTCTTCGATATTTGGCGGCTCCCATGGGCCTTGAACTCGACCCTTCATGCCCATACTCCATCCATTGGAACTGGACAAACTCCGAGGAATTCTCCACCAAATCATCCTACCAGATGTAGTTCTCTGGTCATCTTTTTCCTTTCGGCCCTACTAAGGTTAGGAAATCCAAGATCACCCTAAGTGCAAGCTCTTTGCTTGTCTTGCATGATAGAAACCTCATAACTGAGAATTTGGCAATTCATGGACGGCTTCATTACCCTATCTACCGCCTATGTGTTGCGTCCAATGAGATAGTTGCACATACTCTCGAAACAACCCTTTGTCACAGGAAAATTTGAAGGACCGCCAATGCCGCTAATGGGATGCCTTACCCGAGCCCGCCCGATCTTGGCATATCCATTAACCTGTGGTGGGAGGGTTATCTTGCTGCTACCTCGGATAGGAGCGTAGTGGCGTCATGATATATTCATTTTGGAACATACGTAAGGAAAGAAACCGCCTTGTCTTCACTAGCAAGAGGATAACGTACCGCGAGGTGGCACAACCTTGCATTAGAGGATATTTGTGAAGGAAATATGCCCTAGAGGCAATAATAAAGTTATTATTTATTTCCTTATATCATGATAAATGTTTATTATTCATGCTAGAATTGTATTAACCAGAAACATAATACATGTGTGAATACATAGACAAACTTAGTGTCACTAGTATGCCTCTACTTGACTAGCTCGTTAATCAAAGATGGTTATGTTTCCTAACCATGAACAAAGTGTTGTTATTTGATTAACGAGGTCACATCATTAGTTGAATGATCTAATTGACATGACCCATTCCATTAGCTTAGCACCCGATCGTTTAGTATGTTGCTATTGCTTTCTTCATGACTTATACATGTTCCTATGACTATGAGATTATGCAACTCCCGTTTGCCGGAGGAACACTTTGTGTGCTACCAAACGTCACAACATAACTGGGTGATTATAAAGGAGCTCTACAGGTGTCTCCAATGGTATATGTTGGGTTGGCGTATTTTGAGAATAGGATTTGTCACTCTGATTGTCGGAGAGGTATCTCTGGGCCCTCTCAGGTAATGCACATCACATAAGCCTGGCAAGCATTGCAACTAATGAGTTAGTTGCGGGATGATGTATTACAGAACGAGTAAAGAGACTTGCCGGTAACGAGATTGAACTAGGTATTGGATACCGATGATCGAATCTCGGGCAAGTAACATACCAATGACAAAGGGAACAATGTATGTTGTTATGCGGTCTGACCGATAAAGATCTTCGTAGAATATGTAGGAGCCAATATGGGCATCCAGGTACCGCTATTGGTTATTGACCGGAGACGTGTCTCGGTCATGTCTACATTGTTCTCGAACCGTAGGGTCCGCACGCTTAACGTTACGATGACAGTTATTATGAGTTTATGCATTTTGATGTACCCAAGATTGTTCGGAGTCCCGGATGTGATCATGGACATGACGAGGAGTCTCGAAATGGTCGAGACATAAAGATTGATATATTGGAAGCCTATGTTTGGATATCGGAAGTGTTCCGGGTGAAATCGGGATTTTACCGGAGTACCGAGAGGTTACCGGAAGCCCCCGGGAGCTATATGGGCCTTAGTGGGCTTTAGTGGAAAGGAGAAAGGGGCAGCCCAAGGTGGGCCACGCGCCTCCCCCCTCCCCTAGTCCTATTAGGACAAGGAGAGGTGGCCGGCCCCCTCTCTCTCTTTCCCCCCTCGAGGAATCCTATTCCAACTAGGATTGGGGGGGGGGAATCCTACTCCCAGAGGGAGTAGGACTCCCTTGGCGCGCCCTCCTTGGCCGGCCGCCCCCTCCCCCTTGGCTCCTTTATATACGGAGGCAGGGGGCACCCTAGGACACACAAGTTGATCCTTGAGATCGTTCCTTAGCCGTGTGCGGTGCCCCCTGCCACCATATTCCACCTTGATCATATTGTAGCGGTGCTTAGGCGAAGCCCTGCGACGGTAGAACATCAAGATCGTCACCACGCCGTCACGCTGACGGAACTCCTCCCCGACGCTTTGCTGGATCGGAGCCCGGGGATTGTCATCGAGCTGTACGTGTGCTAAGAACTCGGAGGTGCCGGAGTAACAGTGCTTGGATCGGTCGGATCGGGAAGACGTACGACTACTTCCTCTACGTTGTGTCAACGCTTCCGCAGTCGGTCTGCGTGGGTACGTAGACAACACTCTCCCCTCTTGTTGTTGTGCATCATCATGATCTTGCATGTGCGTAGGAAAATTTTGAAATTACTACGTTCCCCAACAGTGGCATCCGAGCCAGGTTTTATATGTTGATGTTATATGCACGAGTAGAACACAAGTGAGTTGTGGGCGATATAAGTCATACTGCCTACCAGCATGTCATACTTTGGTTCAGTGGTATTGTTTGACGAGACGACCCGGACCAACATTACGCGTACGCTTACGCAAGACTGGTTCCCCCGACGTGTTTTGCACATAGGTGGTTTGCGGGCGACTGTCTCTCCAACTTTAGTTGAACCGAGTATGGCTACGCCCGGTCCTTGCGAAGGTTAAAACGGAGTCAAATTGACAAACTATCGTTGTGGTTTTGATGCGTAGGTGAGATTGGTTCTTGCTTAAGCCCGTAGCAGCCACGTAAAACTTGCAACAACAAAGTAGAGGACGTCTAACTTGTTTTTGCAGGGCATGTTGTGATGTGATATGGTCAAGGCATGATGATGAATTTTATTGTATGAGATGATCATGTTTTGTAACCGAGTTATCGGCAACTGGCAGGAGCCATATGGTTGTCGCTTTATTGTATGCAATGCAATCGCGATGTAATGCTTTACTTTATCACTAAGCGGTAGCGATAGTCGTGGAAGCATAAGATTGGTGAGACTACAACGATGCTACGATGGAGATCAAGGTGTCACGCCGGTGACGATGGTGATCATGACGGTGCTTCAGATATGGAGATCACAAGCACAAGATGATGATGGCCATATCATATCACTTATATTGATTGCATGTGATGTTTATCTTTTTATGCATCTTATCTTGCTTTGATTGACGGTAGCATTATAAGATGATCCCTCACTAAATTATCAAGAAGTGTTCTCCCTGAGTATGCAACGTTGCCAAAGTTCGTCGTGCCCAAACACCACGTGATGATCGGGTGTGATAAGCTCTACGTCCATCTACAACAGGTGCAAGCCAGTTTTTGCACACGCAGAATACTCAGGTTAAACTTGACGAGCCTAGCATATGCAGATATGGCCTCGGAACACGGAGACCGAAAGGTCGAGCGTGAATCATATAGTAGATATGATCAACATAACGATGTTCACCATTGAAAACTACTCAATCTCACGTGATGATCGGTTATGGTTTAGTTGATTTGGATCACGTGATCACTTAGAGGATTAGAGAGATGTCTATCTAAGTGGGAGTTCTTAAGTAATTTGATTAATTGAACTTAAACTTATCGTGAACTTAGTACCTGATAGTATCTTACTTGCTTATGTTGATTGTAGATAGATGGCTCGTGCTGTTGTTCCGTTGAATTTTAATGCGTTCCTTGAGAAAGCAAAGTTGAAAGATGATGGTAGCAATTACACGGACTGGGTCCGTAACTTGAGGATTATCCTCATTGCTGCTCAGAAGAATTACGTCCTGGAAGCACCGCTGGGTGCCAGGCCTGCTGCTGGAGCAACACCAGATGTTATGAACATCTGGCAGAGCAAAGCTGATGACTACTCGATAGTTCAGTGTGCCATGCTTTACGGCTTAGAATCGGGACTTCAACGAAGTTTTGAACGTCATGGAGCATATGAGATGTTCCAGGAGTTGAAGTTAATATTTCAAGCAAATGCCCGGATTGAGAGATATGAAGTCTCCAATAAGTTCTATAGCTGCAAGATGGAGGAGAACAGTTATGTCAGTGAGCATATACTCAAAATGTCTGGGTATAATAATCACTTGATTCAGATGGGAGTTAATCTTCCAGATGATTGCGTCATTGATAGAATTCTCCAATCACTGCCACCGAGCTACAAGAGCTTCGTGATGAACTATAATATGCAAGGGATGAACAAGACTATTCCCGAGCTCTTCGCAATGCTGAAAGCTGCGGAGGTAGAAATCAAGAAGGAGCATCAAGTGTTGATGGTTAACAAGACCACTAGTTTCAATAAAAAGGGCAAAGGGAAGAAGAAGGGGAACTTCAAGAAGAATGGCAAGCAAGTTGCTTCTCAGGAGAAGAAACCCAAGTCTGGACCTAAGCCTGAAACTGAGTGCTTCTACTGCAAGCAGACTGGTCACTGGAAGCGGAACTGCCCCAAGTATTTGGCGGATAAGAAGGATGGCAAGGTGAACAAAGGTATATGTGATATACATGTTATTGATGTGTACCTTACTAGAGCTCGTAGTAGCACCTGGGTATTTGATACCGGTTCAGTTGCTAATATTTGCAACTCGAAACAGGGACTACGGATTAAGCGAACACTGGCAAAGGACGAGGTGACGATGCGCGTGGGAAACGGTTCCAAAGTCGATGTGATCGCGTTCGGCACGCTACCTCTACATCTACCTTCGGGATTAATATTAGACCTAAATAATTGTTATTTGGTGCCAGCGTTGAGCATGAACATTATATCTGGATCTTGTTTGATGCGAGACGGTTATTCATTTAAATCAGAGAATAATGGTTGTTCTATTTATATGAGTAATATCTTTTATGGTCATGCACCTTTGAAGAGTGGTCTATTTTTGATGAATCTCGATAGTAGTAACACACATATTCATAATGTTGAAGCCAAAAGATGCAGAGTTGATAATGATAGTGCAACTTATTTGTGGCACTACCGTTTAGGTCATATCGGTATAAAGCGCATGAAGAAACTCCATACTGATGGACTTTTGGAACCACTTGATTATGAATCACTTGGTACTTGCGAACCATGCCTCATGGGCAAGATGACTAAAACGCCGTTCTCCGGTACTATGGAGAGAGCAACAGATTTATTGGAATTCATACATACCGATGTATGTGGTCCGATAAATATTGAGGCTCGTGGCGGATATCGTTATTTTCTCACCTTCACAGATGACTTAAGCAGATATGGGTATATCTACTTAATGAAACACAAGTCTGAAACATTTGAAAAGTTCAAAGAATTTCAGAGTGAAGTTGAAAATCATCGTAACAAGAAAATAAAGTTTCTACGATCTGATCGTGGAGGAGAATATTTGAGTTACGAGTTTGGTGTACATTTGAAACAATGCGGAATAGTTTCGCAACTCACGCCACCCGGAACACCACAGCGTAATGGTGTGTTCGAACGTCGTAATCGTACTTTACTAGATATGGTGCGATCTATGATGTCTCTTACTGATTTACCGCTATCGTTTTGGGGTTATGCTTTAGAGACGGCCGCATTCACGTTAAATAGGGCACCATCAAAATCCGTTGAGACGACGCCTTATGAACTATGGTTTGGCAAGAAACCAAAGTTGTCGTTTCTTAAATTTTGGGGCTGCGATGCTTATGTGAAAAAGCTTCAACCTGATAAGCTCGAGCCCAAATCGGAGAAATGTGTCTTCATAGGATACCCAAAGGAGACTGTTGGGTACACCTTCTATCACAGATCCGAAGGCAAGACTCGTTGCTAAGAATGGATCCTTTCTAAAGAAGGAGTTTCTCTCGAAAGAAGTAAGTGGGAGGAAAGTAGAACTTGACGAGGTAACTGTACCTGCTCCCTTATTGGAAAGTAGTACATCACAGAAAACTGTTTCTGCGACACCTATACCAATTAGTGAGGAAGCTAATGATGATGATCATGAAACTTCAGGACAAGATACTACTGAACCTCGTAGATCAACCAGAGCGAGATCTGCACCAGAGTGGTACGGTAATCCTGTTCTAGAAATCATGCTGCTAGATCATGATGAACCTACGAACTATGAAGAAGCGATGGTGAGCCCAGATTCCACAAAATGGCTTGAAGCCATGAAATCTGAGATGGGATCCATGTATGAGAACAAAGTATGGACTTTGGTTGACTTGCCCGATGATCGGCAAGCAATTGAGAATAAATGGATCTTCAAGAAGAAGACTGACGCTGATGGTAATGTTACTGTCTACAAAGCTTGACTTGTCGCAAAAGGTTTTCGACAAGTTCAAGGGGTTGACTACGATGAGACTTTCTCACCCGTAGCGATGCTTAAGTCTGTCCGAATCATGTTAGCGATTGCCGCATTTTATGATTATGAAATTTGGCAGATGGATGTCAAAACTGCATTCCTGAATGGATTTCTGGAAGAAGAGTTGTATATGATGCAACCGGAAGGTTTTGTCGATCCAAAGGGAGCTAACAAAGTATGCAAGCTCCAGCGATCCATTTATGGACTGGTGCAAGCCTCTCGGAGTTGGAATAAACGCTTTGATAGTGTGATCAAAGCATTTGGTTTTATACAGACTTTCGGAGAAACCTGTATTTACAAGAAAGTGAGTGGGAGCTCTGTAGCATTTCTGATATTATATGTGGATGACATATTACTGATTGGAAATGATATAGAATTTCTGGATAGCAGAAAGGGATACTTGAATAAGAGTTTTTCAATGAAATACTCAGGTTAAACTTGACGAGCCTAGCATATGCAGATATGGCCTCGGAACACGGAGACCGAAAGGTCGAGCGTGAATCATATAGTAGATATGATCAACATAACGATGTTCACCATTGAAAACTACTCAATCTCACGTGATGATCGGTTATGGTTTAGTTGATTTGGATCACGTGATCACTTAGAGGATTAGAGAGATGTCTATCTAAGTGGGAGTTCTTAAGTAATTTGATTAATTGAACTTAAACTTATCGTCAACTTAGTACCTGATAGTATCTTACTTGCTTATGTTGATTGTAGATAGATGGCTCGTGCTGTTGTTCCGTTGAATTCTAATGCGTTCCTTGAGAAAGCAAAGTTGAAAGATGATGGTAGCAATTACACGGACTGGGTCCGTAACTTGAGGATTATCCTCATTGCTGCTCAGAAGAATTACGTCCTGGAAGCACCGCTGGGTGCCAGGCCTGCTGCTGGAGCAACACCAGATGTTATGAACATCTGGCAGAGCAAAGCTGATGACTACTCGATAGTTCAGTGTGCCATGCTTTACGGCTTAGAATCGGGACTTCAACGAAGTTTTGAACGTCATGGAGCATATGAGATGTTCCAGGAGTTGAAGTTAATATTTCAAGCAAATGCCCGGATTGAGAGATATGAAGTCTCCAATAAGTTCTATAGCTGCAAGATGGAGGAGAACAGTTATGTCAGTGAGCATATACTCAAAATGTCTGGGTATAATAATCACTTGATTCAGATGGGAGTTAATCTTCCAGATGATTGCGTCATTGATAGAATTCTCCAATCACTGCCACCGAGCTACAAGAGCTTCGTGATGAACTATAATATGCAAGGGATGAACAAGACTATTCCCGAGCTCTTCGCAATGCTGAAAGCTGCGGAGGTAGAAATCAAGAAGGAGCATCAAGTGTTGATGGTTAACAAGACCACTAGTTTCAAGAAAAAGGGCAAAGGGAAGAAGAAGGGGAACTTCAAGAAGAATGGCAAGCAAGTTGCTGCTCAGGAGAAGAAACCCAAGTCTGGACCTAAGCCTGAAACTGAGTGCTTCTACTGCAAGCAGACTGGTCACTGGAAGCGGAACTGCCCCAAGTATTTGGCGGATAAGAAGGATGGCAAGGTGAACAAAGGTATATGTGATATACATGTTATTGATGTGTACCTTACTAGAGCTCGTAGTAGCACCTGGGTATTTGATACCGGTTCAGTTGCTAATATTTGCAACTCGAAACAGGGACTACGGATTAAGCGAACACTGGCAAAGGACGAGGTGACGATGCGCGTGGGAAACGGTTCCAAAGTCGATGTGATCGCGTTCGGCACGCTACCTCTACATCTACCTTCGGGATTAATATTAGACCTAAATAATTGTTATTTGGTGCCAGCGTTGAGCATGAACATTATATCTGGATCTTGTTTGATGCGAGACGGTTATTCATTTAAATCAGAGAATAATGGTTGTTCTATTTATATGAGTAATATCTTTTATGGTCATGCACCTTTGAAGAGTGGTCTATTTTTGATGAATCTCGATAGTAGTAACACACATATTCATAATGTTGAAGCCAAAAGATGCAGAGTTGATAATGATAGTGCAACTTATTTGTGGCACTACCGTTTAGGTCATATCGGTATAAAGCGCATGAAGAAACTCCATACTGATGGACTTTTGGAACCACTTGATTATGAATCACTTGGTACTTGCGAACCATGCCTCATGGGCAAGATGACTAAAACGCCGTTCTCCGGTACTATGGAGAGAGCAACAGATTTATTGGAATTCATACATACCGATGTATGTGGTCCGATAAATATTGAGGCTCGTGGCGAATATCGTTATTTTCTCACCTTCATAGATGACTTAAGCAGATATGGGTATATCTACTTAATGAAACACAAGTCTGAAACATTTGAAAAGTTCAAAGAATTTCAGAGTGAAGTTGAAAATCATCGTAACAAGAAAATAAAGTTTCTACGATCTGATCGTGGAGGAGAATATTTGAGTTACGAGTTTGGTGTACATTTGAAACAATGCGGAATAGTTTCGCAACTCACGCCACCCGGAACACCACAGCGTAATGGTGTGTTCGAACGTCGTAATCGTACTTTACTAGATATGGTGCGATCTATGATGTCTCTTACTGATTTACCGCTATCGTTTTGGGGTTATGCTTTAGAGACGGCCGCATTCACGTTAAATAGGGCACCATCAAAATCCGTTGAGACGACGCCTTATGAACTATGGTTTGGCAAGAAACCAAAGTTGTCGTTTCTTAAATTTTGGGGCTGCGATGCTTATGTGAAAAAGCTTCAACCTGATAAGCTCGAGCCCAAATCGGAGAAATGTGTCTTCATAGGACACCCAAAGGAGACTGTTGGGTACACCTTCTATCACAGATCCGAAGGCAAGACTCGTTGCTAAGAATGGATCCTTTCTAAAGAAGGAGTTTCTCTCGAAAGAAGTAAGTGGGAGGAAAGTAGAACTTGACGAGGTAACTGTACCTGCTCCCTTATTGGAAAGTAGTACATCACAGAAAACTGTTTCTGCGACACCTATACCAATTAGTGAGGAAGCTAATGATGATGATCATGAAACTTCAGGACAAGATACTACTGAACCTCGTAGATCAACCAGAGCGAGATCTGCACCAGAGTGGTACGGTAATCCTGTTCTAGAAATCATGCTGCTAGATCATGATGAACCTACGAACTATGAAGAAGCGATGGTGAGCCCAGATTCCACAAAATGGCTTGAAGCCATGAAATCTGAGATGGGATCCATGTATGAGAACAAAGTATGGACTTTGGTTGACTTGCCCGATGATCGGCAAGCAATTGAGAATAAATGGATCTTCAAGAAGAAGACTGACGCTGATGGTAATGTTACTGTCTACAAAGCTTGACTTGTCGCAAAAGGTTTTCGACAAGTTCAAGGGGTTGACTACGATGAGACTTTCTCACCCGTAGCGATGCTTAAGTCTGTCCGAATCATGTTAGCGATTGCCGCATTTTATGATTATGAAATTTGGCAGATGGATGTCAAAACTGCATTCCTGAATGGATTTCTGGAAGAAGAGTTGTATATGATGCAACCGGAAGGTTTTGTCGATCCAAAGGGAGCTAACAAAGTATGCAAGCTCCAGCGATCCATTTATGGACTGGTGCAAGCCTCTCGGAGTTGGAATAAACGCTTTGATAGTGTGATCAAAGCATTTGGTTTTATACAGACTTTCGGAGAAACCTGTATTTACAAGAAAGTGAGTGGGAGCTCTGTAGCATTTCTGATATTATATGTGGATGACATATTACTGATTGGAAATGATATAGAATTTCTGGATAGCAGAAAGGGATACTTGAATAAGAGTTTTTCAATGAAATACTCAGGTTAAACTTGACGAGCCTAGCATATGCAGATATGGCCTCGGAACACGGAGACCGAAAGGTCGAGCGTGAATCATATAGTAGATATGATCAACATAACGATGTTCACCATTGAAAACTACTCAATCTCACGTGATGATCGGTTATGGTTTAGTTGATTTGGATCACGTGATCACTTAGAGGATTAGAGAGATGTCTATCTAAGTGGGAGTTCTTAAGTAATTTGATTAATTGAACTTAAACTTATCGTCAACTTAGTACCTGATAGTATCTTACTTGCTTATGTTGATTGTAGATAGATGGCTCGTGCTGTTGTTCCGTTGAATTCTAATGCGTTCCTTGAGAAAGCAAAGTTGAAAGATGATGGTAGCAATTACACGGACTGGGTCCGTAACTTGAGGATTATCCTCATTGCTGCTCAGAAGAATTACGTCCTGGAAGCACCGCTGGGTGCCAGGCCTGCTGCTGGAGCAACACCAGATGTTATGAACATCTGGCAGAGCAAAGCTGATGACTACTCGATAGTTCAGTGTGCCATGCTTTACGGCTTAGAATCGGGACTTCAACAAAGTTTTGAACGTCATGGAGCATATGAGATGTTCCAGGAGTTGAAGTTAATATTTCAAGCAAATGCCCGGATTGAGAGATATGAAGTCTCCAATAAGTTCTATAGCTGCAAGATGGAGGAGAACAGTTATGTCAGTGAGCATATACTCAAAATGTCTGGGTATAATAATCACTTGATTCAGATGGGAGTTAATCTTCCAGATGATTGCGTCATTGATAGAATTCTCCAATCACTGCCACCGAGCTACAAGAGCTTCGTGATGAACTATAATATGCAAGGGATGAACAAGACTATTCCCGAGCTCTTCGCAATGTTGAAAGCTGCGGAGGTAGAAATCAAGAAGGAGCATCAAGTGTTGATGGTTAACAAGACCACTAGTTTCAAGAAAAAGGGCAAAGGGAAGAAGAAGGGGAACTTCAAGAAGAATGGCAAGCAAGTTGTTGCTCAGGAGAAGAAACCCAAGTCTGGACCTAAGCCTGAAACTGAGTGCTTCTACTGCAAGCAGACTGGTCACTAGAAGCGGAACTGCCCCAAGTATTTGGCGGATAAGAAGGATGGCAAGGTGAACAAAGGTATATGTGATATACATGTTATTGATGTGTACCTTACTAGAGCTCGTAGTAGCACCTGGGTATTTGATACCGGTTCAGTTGCTAATATTTGCAACTCGAAACAGGGACTACGGATTAAGCGAACACTGGCAAAGGACGAGGTGACGATGCGCGTGGGAAACGGTTCCAAAGTCGATGTGATCGCGTTCGGCACGCTACCTCTACATCTACCTTCGGGATTAATATTAGACCTAAATAATTGTTATTTGGTGCCAGCGTTGAGCATGAACATTATATCTGGATCTTGTTTGATGCGAGACGGTTATTCATTTAAATCAGAGAATAATGGTTGTTCTATTTATATGAGTAATATCTTTTATGGTCATGCACCTTTGAAGAGTGGTCTATTTTTGATGAATCTCGATAGTAGTAACACACATATTCATAATGTTGAAGCCAAAAGATGCAGAGTTGATAATGATAGTGCAACTTATTTGTGGCACTACCGTTTAGGTCATATCGGTATAAAGCACATGAAGAAACTCCATACTGATGGACTTTTGGAACCACTTGATTATGAATCACTTGGTACTTGCGAACCATGCCTCATGGGCAAGATGACTAAAACGCCGTTCTCCGGTACTATGGAGAGAGCAACAGATTTATTGGAATTCATACATACCGATGTATGTGGTCCGATAAATATTGAGGCTCGTGGCGGATATCGTTATTTTCTCACCTTCACAGATGACTTAAGCAGATATGGGTATATCTACTTAATGAAACACAAGTCTGAAACATTTGAAAAGTTCAAAGAATTTCAGAGTGAAGTTGAAAATCATCGTAACAAGAAAATAAAGTTTCTACGATCTGATCGTGGAGGAGAATATTTGAGTTACGAGTTTGGTGTACATTTGAAACAATGCGGAATAGTTTCGCAACTCACGCCACCCGGAACACCACAGCGTAATGGTGTGTTCGAACGTCGTAATCGTACTTTACTAGATATGGTGCGATCTATGATGTCTCTTACTGATTTACCGCTATCGTTTTGGGGTTATGCTTTAGAGACGGCCGCATTCACGTTAAATAGGGCACCATCAAAATCCGTTGAGACGACGCCTTATGAACTATGGTTTGGCAAGAAACCAAAGTTGTCGTTTCTTAAATTTTGGGGCTGCGATGCTTATGTGAAAAAGCTTCAACCTGATAAGCTCGAGCCCAAATCGGAGAAATGTGTCTTCATAGGATACCCAAAGGAGACTGTTGGGTACACCTTCTATCACAGATCCGAAGGCAAGACTCGTTGCTAAGAATGGATCCTTTCTAAAGAAGGAGTTTCTCTCGAAAGAAGTAAGTGGGAGGAAAGTAGAACTTGACGAGGTAACTGTACCTGCTCCCTTATTGGAAAGTAGTACATCACAGAAAACTGTTTCTGCGACACCTATACCAATTAGTGAGGAAGCTAATGATGATGATCATGAAACTTCAGGACAAGATACTACTGAACCTCGTAGATCAACCAGAGCGAGATCTGCACCAGAGTGGTACGGTAATCCTGTTCTAGAAATCATGCTGCTAGATCATGATGAACCTACGAACTATGAAGAAGCGATGGTGAGCCCAGATTCCACAAAATGGCTTGAAGCCATGAAATCTGAGATGGGATCCATGTATGAGAACAAAGTATGGACTTTGGTTGACTTGCCCGATGATCGGCAAGCAATTGAGAATAAATGGATCTTCAAGAAGAAGACTGACGCTGATGGTAATGTTACTGTCTACAAAGCTTGACTTGTCGCAAAAGGTTTTCGACAAGTTCAAGGGGTTGACTACGATGAGACTTTCTCACCCGTAGCGATGCTTAAGTCTGTCCGAATCATGTTAGCGATTGCCGCATTTTATGATTATGAAATTTGGCAGATGGATGTCAAAACTGCATTCCTGAATGGATTTCTGGAAGAAGAGTTGTATATGATGCAACCGGAAGGTTTTGTCGATCCAAAGGGAGCTAACAAAGTATGCAAGCTCCAGCGATCCATTTATGGACTGGTGCAAGCCTCTCGGAGTTGGAATAAACGCTTTGATAGTGTTATCAAAGCATTTGGTTTTATACAGACTTTCGGAGAAGCCTGTATTTACAAGAAAGTGAGTGGGAGCTCTGTAGCATTTCTGATATTATATGTGGATGACATATTACTGATTGGAAATGATATAGAATTTCTGGATAGCGGAAAGGGATACTTGAATAAGAGTTTTTCAATGAAAGACCTCGGTGAAGCTGCTTACATGTTAGGCATAAAGATCTATAGAGATAGATCAAGGCGCTTAATTGGACTTTCACAAAGCACATATCTTGACAAGATTTTGAAGAAGTTCAAAATGGATCAAGCAAAGAAAGGGTTCTTGCCTGTGTTACAAGGTGTGAAGTTGAGTCAGACTCAATGCCCGACCACTGCAGAAGATAGAGAGAAAATGAAAGATGTTCCCTATGCTTCAGCAATAGGCTCTATCATGTATGCAATGCTGTGTACCAGACCTGATGTGTGCCTTGCTATAAGCTTAGCAGGGAGGTACCAAAGTAATCCAGGAGTGGATCACTGGACAGCGGTCAAGAACATCCTGAAATACCTGAAAAGGACTAAGGATATGTTTTTCGTATATGGAGGTGACAAAGAGCTCACCGTAAGAGGTTACGTTGATGCAAGCTTTAACACTGATCCGGACGATTCTAAATCGCAAACCGGATACATGTTTACATTAAACAGTGGAGCTGTCAGTTGGTGCAGTTCTAAACAAAGCGTCGTAGCGGGATCTACATGTGAAGCGGAGTACATAGCTGCTTCGGAAGCAGCGAACGAAGGAGTCTGGATGAAGGAGTTTATATCCGATCTAGGTGTCATACCTAGTGCATCGGGTTCAATGAAAATCTTTTGTGACAATACTGGTGCAATTGCCTTGGCAAAGGAATCCAGATTTCACAAGAGGACCAAGCACATCAAGAGACGCTTCAATTCCATCCGGGATCTAGTCCAGGTGGGAGACATAGAGATTTGCAAGATACATACGGATCTGAATGTTGCAGACCCGTTGACTAAGCCTCTTCCACGAGCAAAACATGATCAGCACCAAGGCTCCATGGGTGTTAGAATCATTACTGTGTAATCTTGATTATTGACTCTAGTGCAAGTGGGAGACTGAAGGAAATATGCCCTAGAGGCAATAATAAAGTTATTATTTATTTCCTTAAATCATGATAAATGTTTATTATTCATGCTAGAATTGTATTAACCGGAAACATAATACATGTGTGAATACATAGACAAACTTAGTGTCACTAGTATGCCTCTACTTGACTAGCTCGTTAATCAAAGATGGTTATGTTTCCTAACCATGAACAAAGTGTTGTTATTTGATTAACGAGGTCACATCATTAGTTGAATGATCTGATTGACATGACCCATTCCATTAGCTTAGCACCCGATCGTTTAGTATGTTGCTATTGCTTTCTTCATGACTTATACATGTTCCTATGACTATGAGATTATGCAACTCCCGTTTGCTGGAGGAACACTTTGTGTGCTACCAAACATCACAACGTAACTGGGTGATTATAAAGGAGCTCTACAGGTGTCTCCAATGGTAGATGTTGGGTTGGCGTATTTCGAGAATAGGATTTGTCACTCCGATTGTCAGAGAGGTATCTCTAGGCCCTCTCAGGTAATGCACATCACATAAGCCTTGCAAGCATTGCAACTAATGAGTTAGTTGCAGGATGATGTATTACGGAACGAGTAAAGAGACTTGCCGGTAACGAGATTGAACTAGGTATAGAATACCGACGATCGAATCTCGGGCAAGTAACATACCAATGACAAAGGGAACAACGTATGTTGTTATGCGGTCTGACCGATAAAGATCTTCGTAGAATATGTAGGAGCCAATATGGGCATCCAGGTCCCGCTATTGGTTATTGACCGGAGACGTGTCTCGGTCATGTCTACATTGTTCTCGAACCGTAGGGTCCGCACGCTTAACGTTACGATGACAGTTATTATGAGTTTATGCATTTTGATGTACTGAAGATTGTTCGGAGTCCCGGATGTGATCATGGACATGACGAGGAGTCTCGAAATGGTCGAGACATAAAGATTGATATATTGGAAGCCTATGTTTGGATATCGGAAGTGTTCCGGGTGAAATCGGGATTTTACCGGAGTACCGGGAGGTTACCGGAACCCCCCGGGAGCTATATGGGCCTTAGTGGGCTTTAGTGGAAAGGAGAAAGGGGCAGCCCAAGGTGGGCCGCGCGCCTCCCCCCTCCCCTAGTCCTATTAGGACAAGGAAAGGTGGCCGGCCCCCTCTCTCTCTTTCCCCCCTCGAGGAATCCTATTCCAACTAGGATTGGGAGGGGGGAATCCTACTCCCAGAGGGAGTAGGACTCCCTTGGCACGCCCTCCTTGGCCGGCCGCCCCTCCCCCTTGGCTCCTTTATATACGGAGGCAGGGGCACCCTAGGACACACAAGTTGATCCTTGAGATCGTTCCTTAGCCGTGTGCAGTGCCCCCTGCCACCATATTCCACCTCGATCATATTGTAGCGGTGCTTAGGCGAAGCCCTGCGACAGTAGAACATCAAGATCGTCACCACGCCGTCGTGCTAACGGAACTCCTCCCCGAAGCTTTGCTGGATGTTGTTGTATTTGGGGTCCTCTTGGCTTACCTCTGTATGTTCCCCAACAATTTGTATGCACATATCAAGTTTTTTCACGTTCGTGAGTAGTCTGTATGTTGTTGTATTTGGGGTCCTCTTGGCTTACCTCTCAAAAAAATGCCTCGTGTAAATTTTTTTGAACATAGTACAAGCGTAGACGCTCATGTATACGCACATACAATCACACTTATGAACACACGCACGCACACCCAACCCATATGAGCCTCTCTGAGAGACTGGGCCAGCACATCGTCTTAAGATTGAGAAAGTTCCCACAGGCACCTCGTAGTCGATGAGAACGTCTCCTCCCACTGAACGAATAAATTGAGGGTGAATAGCTCCTGTGCGACGTTTTTGATGTGAATTGGAAGGTGTGCGACGTTGTTGGAATGAATGGCTGTGATGTGACACATTTGAGCGTGTAAATAGCCCAGGGCCACATGGGGTGTTAAATGTGGTTAAATTGGTCGTCAACCAAGCCCGCCCGTTTATGTTAGGACATGTGGGTCCAACTTAATTATTCCTCAAAAAAGCTGACCGTGCCCTGCCGCCCGATCGTACCGGGCCCGCCACTCTGACCCCCTCCCTTCTTCTCCGGTGGCGGCGGATCTTGCGTTCTCGGTGGCGACGGCGGAGCCCTCGTTCTCAACGGTGGCGGAGCCTTCGTCCTTAGAAAATGGTGAGTGAATTCGAACCCTGGTCGCCCTCCCGTTCCTCTCTCGGGCCCGTTGATACGTCTCCAACGTATCTATAATTTTTGATTGCTTCATGCTATATTATCTACTATTTTGGACTATCTTCGGCTTTATTTTCCACTTTTATATTACTTTTGGGACTAACCTATTAACCGGAGGCCCAGCCCAGAATTGATGTTTTTTGTCTATTTCAGTGTTTCAAAGAAAAGGAATATCAAACGGAGTCCAAAAGACCTGAAACTCCACGGAACCTGTTTTTGGACCAGAAGAAGCCCATGGAGTACCGGAAGCTCACCAGGGGAGTCCCGGGCTGGCCACGAGGGTGGGGGCGTGCCCACCCCCCTGGGGCGCGCCCCCCTACCTCGTGGCCAGCCCGGAAGTCCACCGGCGTACCTCCTGCACCCATATATACTCTCATGACCTAAAACTTCCAGAACAGAGATTGGATCAGAAGTTCCTCCGCCGCAAGCCTCTGTAGCCACGAAAAACCAACCGGGGCCCTCTCCAGAACCCTGCCGGAGGGAGCCATCATCACCGGTGTCCATGGAGGAGTATCACGGAGGGGTCTTCATCACCATGAAGGCCAAGGACCAGAAGGTGGAGGCCATGGAGGAAGAAGCACAAGGGGGAGAACCTCTCCTCCTCTCTTCTGGTGGCGCCGGAGTGCCATCGGGAGGGGAATCATCGCCACGGTGATCGTCTTCATCAACATCAGCATCACCATCACCATCCTCATCTGTTTTACGCGGTCCACTCTCCCGCACACCGCTGTAATCCCCTACTTGAACATGGTGCTTTATGCCACATATTATGATCCAATGATGTGTTTCCATCCTATGATGTTTTGAGTAGACATCTTTTGTCTTTGGGTTGATTGATGATCTAGATTGGTATGACTTGTATGTTTTACTTTGGTGATGTCCTATGATGCCCTCCGTGTCGCGTAAGCGTGAGGGATTCCCGCTGTAGGGTGTTGCAATACGTTCATGATTCGCTTATGGTGGGTTGGTGAGTGACTGAAACACAAACCCGAGTAAGAGGGATTGTTGCGTATGGGAATAAAGAGGACTTGATGCTTTAATGCTATGGTTGGGTTTTACGTTAATGATCTTTAGTAGTTGCGGATGCTTGCTAGAGTTCCAATCATAAGTGCATATGATCCAAGTAGAGAAAGTATGTTAGCTTATGCCTCTCCCTCATATGAAACTGCAATAGTGATCACCGGTCTTGTTAACAATTGCCTAGGACAATTCCGCACACCGATCCACCATTATTCCACACTCGCTATTTATAATACTAAGTAATATATTCTAACTTTGTGATAACAGCACCTACTTTTATGTTCTAGCTCTCCGTTACCTTGCAAAGTTATCCCCTTCATACCCACAACGTAGTTTTATTTCTCGTTGCCAGTTGGAAGCAAACGTCCGGTGCACGTAGAGTCGTATCAGTGGCAGATAGGGCTTGAGAGAATATTGATCTTACCTTTAGCTCCTTGTGGGTTCGACACTCCATACTTATCACTTCACCTTTGGAAATTGCTACGATGATTCCTTGCACTTGGGGATTATCAAGCTCTTTTCTGGCGCCGTTGCCGAGGAGCAATAGCGTGGGGTTGATATTCTCGTGTGTGCTTATTTGCTTTCTTCACTTAGTAGATTTTGTTTTTCCTTTTTGTTTCTGTTTAGTTGTGGGTGAAACATACAAAAAAATTAAAAATGAAAATACAAAAAATTTATTACTTGCCTTTCATGCCTAAAAAGTTTTTCAAAAAGAGAAGTGATTGGAAGGTTTTGCATTGAAGAAGTGAGGGTCGACCTTGAGCACTTGTGCTCATGCTCACGGAAACAATGTAGAATTTTTCATGGAAGTTTCTCTGTAAATAATTATCCCCTTGTATATATTTTTAACTGGAAAGTCAAATGGTTCTGATTCTTTTTGCACATTACTTCTGTACAAATTGTTCAAATTGTAAAATGTATTTTATATTTTTAGGAGTTACAGAAGTTTGCCAAACTTCCAGATTACTACAGACTGTTCTGTTTTTAACAGATTCTATTTTGCATGTGTTGTTTGCTTATTTTGATGAATCTATGGCTAGTATCGGAGGGTATGAACCATAGAGAACTTGGAATACAGTAGGTTTAACACCAATACAAATAAAGAATGAGTTCATTACAGTACCTAAAGGTAGTGATTTGCTTTATTACACTAACGGATCTCACAAGTTTTTGTTACAGTTTTGTGTGTCCGAAGGTCGAGGAGCTATCAATATGAGAAGAATAAAGAGAGGCAAGAGTTCAAGCCTGGGGATGCCCAAGGCACCCCAAGTAAATATTTCAAAGTATACTCAAGCATCTAAGCTTGGGGATGCCCCGGTTGGCATCCCATCTTTCTTCTTCAACGATTATCGGTATACCTCGGTTTTTGTTTTGTTCACATGATTTGTGTCCTTTGTGTTTTTCTTTTTCTTCAAGAACCATGCTAGCATGAGATAGCCCTTCATTGGTTTATAGAATACTTCATGTGCTTCACTTAAATCTTTTAAGTATGATCTTATAGAATTGCTCCTTGTGCTTCACTTAAATCTTTTGAGTATAGTTTTATAGAATGCGTCATGTGCTTCACTTATATATTTTAAGCTTGAATATTAGTTAGTTGTAGAATGCTCCATGAACTTCACTTATATCTTTCGGAGTATGAATAATACTATCATTTAAAGTAGGTTGGAAGAGTGTCAACTTTAGGAATTAGTGATCCCACTATTTTGGAAGAGGTTGAATCTTAGTGTGATATTTATGAAAGTGGATTTGGAAGAGTGTCAACTTTAGCTAGTAATAATTCCACTATTTCGTAAGAGGTTCCAATTGAGTATGAGAACAAAGTTGCTATCCATGATGCCTCTGAAAATTATTATGAGGGAGGAATACATGCTTGTAGGAGTTGTATTAATATCAAGTTTCCTCCCTATGTGCTTAAAGTTTTAAAGTTATACTTGTGTTGCCTTCCTATGCTAGTTGATTCTTGCTCCCATAAGTGTGTACTCACAAAATCCCTAGGCATAGGAAGAAGGTTATATTTAAATGTGCTAGTCATATTCTTCAAGATGCTCTCTTTGTGTTGCAATTCTTATCTTTTATGTGAACATCATTGAAATCATCATGCCTAGCTAAAAGGCATTAAAGAAAAGCGCTTGTTGGGAGACAACCCAATATTTACCCTTACTGTTTTTGTGTGTATACATGATTAAGCTACTGTAGTAATCATGTTTTATAGCTTTTGTTTCAATAAAGTGCCAAGTAAGACCTTTGGGAAGACTTGGGTGAAACTTAATGTGATCTTGCTGTAAAAAACAGAAACTTTGCACTCACGAGAATAGATGTCATTTTTTACAGAAGAGTGATTTTGAGTTGATTCTTTTTGCAGAAGATTAATAGACAAATTCCTCACGTCCACCAATTTATTTCATAATTTTTGGAGTAGCAGAAGTACGGTTATTGTTCAGATCATTACAGATTGTTCTGTTTCTGACAGATTCTGTTTTCATTGCATAGTTTGCTTGTTTTCTAGTTTCTACGACTTATATTCCTCAATATAATTTGTAGAAATGATATGTTACAGTAGGCATTGTGTGAAAATAATTATGAACCTTGTCTTTGTCAGTACCAAAGTGAATGGTTTGCTCTTTATCATACTAACCTATCTCACGAAGTTTGGCTAAGTTTTGTGTGATTGAAGTTTTCAAGTTTTGGGTGAGATATCGATATGAGGAGAATAAGGAGTGGAAGGACCCTAAGCTTGGGGATGCCCAAGGAACCCCAAGGTAATATTAGAGGAAGACTCAAGCGCCTAAGCTTGGGGATTCCCCGGAAGGCATCCCCTCTTTCGTCTTCAAAACTATCGGTATACTTTACTCGGAGCTATATTTTTATTCATCACATGATATGTGTTTTGCTCGGAGCGTGTTTGAAATTTTAATTGCTGTTTGAATAAAATCATTGGATCTGAATTACTAAATGAAAAAATAATCCTCCCATGGCTAGTTAATTATTTGACTACTCAATGTTCTTCACTCATATCTTTTGGAGTAGTTTGTCATTCGCCCATGTGCTTCATGTATATCCTATGAGTAAATGGTTGAATAAATTGAATATCATAAATCTGAATTTTATAAGTTTCGTATGCTTATAACATGGGGAGTAATGGCTTCACACATAATAAGTATAGGTAGTAAACTTATTGGAAGTTAGCAAACGTAGAATTGGTTACTTTAACAATTCATGAAAGAATATTGAAGGAAGAGAGGTTTCACATATAGATATACTATTATTGACATCTTTTATGATTGGGAGCACTCATTAAAATATGACATGCTAAAGAGTTGATGTTGGACAAGGAAGACAACGTAATGAGTTATGTTTTCTTATATCTGAGATAAAGTATGTTGTCATGGATCCTCTAACGTGTTGAGCTTGCCTTTCCCCCTCATGCTAGCCAAAATTCTCAGTACCAAGTAGAGATACTACTTGTGCTTCCAAAATCCTTAAACTTGTTTTGCCATGAGAGTCCACCATATCTACCTATGGATTGAGTAAGATCCTTCAAGTAAGTTGTCATCGGCGCAAAGCAATAAAATTTGCTCTAAATATGTATGATTGATTGGTGTGGGAGAAAAAAGCTTTGTACGATCTTGTGATGTGGAAGTAATAAAAGCGATGACTGCATAATAAAGGTTCATATCACAAGGGGCAATATAAAGTGACATTCTTTCACATTGAGATTTTATGCATCCAACCATAAAAAGCGCATGGCAACCTCTGCTTCCCTCTGCGAAGGGCCTATCTTTTATTATTATCTTCTACCTTATGCAAGAGTCATGGTGATCTTCACCTTTCCTTTTTCATTTTATCCTTTGGCAAGCCCAGCATGTTGGAAAGAACATGATATCTAATTGGATGTAGGGGAGCATGAGTTATTATTGTTGACATTACCCTTGAGGTAAAAGGTTGTGGGGCCAAACTATAAGCCCCTATCTTTCTCTGTGTCCGATTAAAACTCCATAACCACAAGTATTGCGTGAGTGTTAGCAATTGTGAAAGATTAAATGATAGTTGAGTATGTGAAGTTTGCTGAATTAAAGCTCTGACATAGACTCTTCCCGAAAATAGGATGAATTGCAATTGTTTGATGATTGATAATATTGTTTGTTAGTTTTCAAGAAAGTTTATGATCCATACTTTAAACTTATGACTTGCTTGTTACTTGATCATGAAAAGTTTTATGAGATGAGCTATTGTTGTGATATGTAATGATGCTAGAAAAAGTGATGAGAATTATCATTGATCAAACTTAAGCACTTACTAGCATTCCACATCAAAAATTATCTTTTTTATCATTTACCTACTCGAGGATGAGCAGGAATTAAGCTTGGGGATGCGTGATATGTCTCCAATGTATCTATAATTTTTGATTGCTCCATGCTATATTATCTACTGTTTTGGACTATCTTTGGCTTTATTTTCCACTTTTATATTACTTTTGGGACTAACCTATTAACCGGAGGCCCAGCCCAGAATTGCTGTTTTTTGTCTATTTCAGTGTTTCGAAGAAAAGGAATATCAAATGGAGTCCAAAAGACTTGAAACTCCACGGAACCTATTTTTGGACCAGAAGAAGCCCATGGAGTACCGGAAGCTCACCAGGGGAGTCCCGGGCTGCCCACGAGGGTGGGGCCGCGCCCACCCCCTGGGGCGCGCTACCCTACCTTGTGGCCAGTCCGGAAGTCCACCGACGTACCTCCTGCACCCATATAAACTCTCGTGACCTAAAACTTCAAGAACAGAGATTGGATCAGAAGTTCCACCGCCGCAAGCCTCTGTAGCCATGAAAAACCAATCGGGGCCCTCTCCGGCACCCTGCCGGAGGGGGCCATCATCACCGGTGGCCATGGAGGAGTATCCCGGAGGGGTCTTCATCACCATGAAGGCCAAGGACCATAAGGTGGAGGCCATGGAGGAAGAAGCACAAGGGGAAGAACCTCTCATCCTCTCTTCCGGTGGCGCCGGAGTGCCATCGGGAGGGGAATCATCGCCACGGTGATCGTCTTCATCAACATCACCATCATCATCACCATCCTCATCTGTTTTACGCGGTCCACTCTCCCGCACACCGTTGTAATCCCCTACTTGAACATGGTGCTTTATGCCACATATTATGATCCAATGATGTGTTGCCATCCTATGATGTTTTGAGTAGACATCTTTTGTCTTTGGGTTGATTGATGATATAGATTGGTATGAGTTGTATGTTTTACTTTGGTGCTGTCCTATGGTGCCCTCCGTGTTGCGCAAGCGTGAGGGATTCCCACTGTAGGGTGTTGCAATACATTCATGATTCACTTATAGTGGGTTGGTGAGTGACTGAAACACAAACCCGAGTAAGAGGGATTGTTGCGTATGGGAATAAAGAGGAGTTGATGCTTTAATGCTATGGTTGGGTTTTACCTTAATGATCTTTAGTAGTTGCGGATGCTTGCTAGAGTTCCAAACATAAGTGCATATGATCCAAGTAGAGAAAGTATGTTAGCTTATGCCTCTCCCTCATATGAAACTGCAATAGTGATCACCGGTCTTGTTAACAATTGCCTAGGACAATTCCGCACACCGATCCACCATTATTCCACACTCGCTATTTATAATACTAAGTAATATATTCTAACTTTATGATAACTGCACCTACTTTTATGTTCTAGCTCTCCGTTACCTTGCAAAGTTATCCCCTTCATACCCACAACGTAGTTTTATTTCTCGTTGCTAGTTGGAAGCAAACGTCCGGTGCACGTAGAGTCGTATCAGTGGCAGATAGGGCTTGAGAGAATATTGATCTTACCTTTAGCTCCTTGTGGGTTCGACACTCCATACTTATCACTTCCACCTTTGGAAAGTGCTACGATGATTCCTTGCACTTGGGGATTATCATCCGTAGATCTCAGCTCGTTTCCTCTGTTTTCGCTTGTTGAATCGATAGGTTGTGAGGGGAGCCCGTGGGCATACTAAGATGGAGCCGCCAGATTCAACTTCGAATAGGTAATGCGCCTCTCTCCGATCCAATTTTGCATGCAATTAGGGCCTCTTCTGCTCTTTCTCACGGGCTCACACTGTCAGCCACTGACAGAGGGGATGCTGCCGCTCGGACCTTCGAATTGACAGTCAATTTCTTTCCATCAAAGGCAAAATTAGTTGATGGTAGCATACAGAACATTGAGAGAGACACAATTGTTAAATGGGAGGTTGAGTTTACAGAGATTGATCCACAAGTTCTACAGAACATGGGAGAGACGATAGTGAAGAAATGGGTGGAAAAAATTGGGGAGAATATTATTTGGGGTCCAGAGCAAGAAGTATCACTGTTGCGGTTTGATGATTGGAAAGGAGAGTATGTGAGAATAGAAGATGGTGAACAGATTGTTGAAGAAATCGATCGGCAAAACGGCTGGACAAGCAAACGGGCTAATTTTTTTGCTGAGCTCGTTGATCTGAACATTTTTTCGAAGGTTGGATATGTGCCATCACAATTGGCTGCTCAGATGGTAGATGATGATTGGGCTACACAGAGGCCATTGATTCCCATGTGTATTGAACTTACAGTAATAGCCGAAGAGGGACAGGTGACTGGAACTGAAACTAAAACTGCAGCAACTGTTGATTGGAATGTAGTTGAATTAGATGAACCTACTGATTTGGTCATTGCACCAATGCCTGACATTGAGATGGCCAAACTTTTTGGCATTCCAGTCGATGACAGAGATAAGCAGGAGAGGGCGAATCTAGTTTGCCTGCTAATGCTGATGAAGAAGTAGATGGACAGTTGATGGAACAAGCTACAGATGAAGTAGATGATGCACATGATGATGAGCTGATGTATGTGTATGACAAAGAAAACCCTGTCATTGAAGTAGGCAAGTTGTTCCCAAGCATGAAGGAGTTTAGGATGTGTTTCAAGACTTATGCAGTGAAACATGAGTTTGATGCCAAGACTGTTTGGACTGGTAGAAAGAAGTTTTATGCGAGGTGCTGAGGATTTGATGGTAGTGTGAAGCCTTGCAAGTGGTACATATCTGCTAGACTGCAACCTGATGGAAGTACTGTCAGGGTTAACCAAATCCCCAATCAACATACTTGTATTACAAGTTCACAGAGAGTATCAACCATGACATCACAACTTTGGGTTGCAGAAAAGATCACCCCAATTTTAGCCAAAACACCAAACACTACTGCCAAGAAACTCAAAGTAGACTTGGAAAAGATGTACCCCATTAAACTGAAATATACCACAGTGTGGAAGGCAAAACAAAGGGCAATGAAAAATTTATATGGTGATTGGGCAAATACATTTAGGATGCTTTACAACTTCAAAGCAGAGGTGGAAAAGAGGTCACCTGGCAGTGTTGTGGAGATAGATACAGAGGTATCAGCCGAAGGTGAAGTCAAGTTCTCCAAGTTTTTTATGGCTTTGAAGCCTTGCATCGATGGGTTCAAAGCAGGGTGCCGTCCATATTTGAGCATAGACTCATCATTTTTGACAGGCAAGTGGAATGGTCAGTTGGCAGCATGCAATGCTCTAGATGGACACAACTGGATGTTTCCTATTGTTGTTGGCTTGTTTCAGTCAGAAACAGAGGCTTCATGGACATGGTTCATGATCCAGTTGAAAAGATGCCTAGGGCCAGTGTCACCTTTGGCTATACACACAGATGCATGTAAGGGGCTTGAAAATTCAGTGAAAAATGTTTTCCCACATGCTGAGCAGAGGGAGTGCTTCGGTCATTTGTGGATGAATTTGATCAAAAAATTTAGAGGAGAAGAATTTGGGCGCATGTGGCCAGCAGCAAGATCTTACACTAGACAGACACACAAATATCATCTTGATAAGATAATGGCAACATGTGATGAGTTTGGTCCATGGCTGAACACCTACCATTCTTTGTTATGGTAAAGGTCAGCATTCAACACTGCCATCAAGTGTGACCACATCAACAACAATTTGGCAGAGAGTTTCAAACAAGGTGAAGGAGTTAAAAGATTTGCCTGTGCATGACATGGTTGACCAAATCAGGATCATGCTCATGCGGTTGTGGGAATTGAGAAGAAGGATAGGTGATTGTCTGCAAGGTGATAAGCTTCCAGTAGTGGTACAACAGGTGGTCAATAGGAGCAGATGTCTTTCACATTTGTTTGTTGAAAAATCTTCACCTTGGGGTGCTGAAGTTAGAGATAAAAAACTGGAAGGAGACATGTTGTTAACACTGAATTGCATGATTGCACTTGCCTCGAGTGGCAACACACTAGTAAACCATGTGAGCATGCCATTCTTTTCTTAGCATCCCAACCGAAGATAAACATGCACCCATATTTGCATGAATATTATTCGGTAGCAAGATTCAAAGCTGCATATGCTACTCCAATTCCAGCACTTACAGATCAGTCTCAGTGGCCTGAAGTGGACATTGAAGTTTCCACGTGTCCTCCCTTGACGAAAAGAAAGGCTGGCAGGCCTAAACAGAGTAGATTCAAGGCATGGTTTGAGAAAGGTGGGAGTAGTAAGAAGGGAAAGAAAGATGGAAATCCAAAAAAGGGCCCAAAAAGGTAACAAAAACAGATGCAAGTTGTGCCAGGAACTTGGGCATAGAGTGGGATCTGTCAAATACTGTTACACTCCTGATAAGCCAAAGTATGTTCTTATTTATTTGTCTGCGTTTTGATTTGGTGCTTTTTTCCAATTACTATATCTATAACATTTTCTCAATGGCCAGGAGGAAGCGAGCAAGTCAGCCCCTTGTTGTTGAACAGTGTTGGCCAACAAAAAAAGCAAGAGTCAATGGCGGTAGAAAGAAGAGAAGTGTGCCTGAGCCTGAGCAGACTGAAGAAAATCCTGCTGCAGTTAACATTCAGACTGAAGAAACTGATGTGGAGGTGCACACCGAAGAAACTGAAATTGCAGTCAACATTCAGACTGAAGAAACTGCTCTCGAGGTTGAAACTGAACCTGAGCGTGTCGAGGTTCAGACTGAAGAAACCCATGTTGAGGTACACACCGAAGAAACTGAAACTGCTGTCAACATTGAGACTGAAGACACTGATCACGAGGGTGTTGGTGAGGTGTTGAAAAGACCAGTGAAGAAAACCAAGATGATCAGTGAACTTGTGTGTGTAGTAGAACCAAAAACAAGAAGTGCTAAGGCGAAGAAGGGCACACGACGTGGTAGGAAGAGGTAGAACAGAGAACAGTTTGAAAATTTGGGGCATGTAATAATATTTGTAACTTGGTGCATACTAGTAGTCACTATGTATCCCCGTATTTCTATTCGAACTTGTTTGTTGGTACCTTGTCTAAACCAGCCAAATAAAATTCAAATTTAAATTCAAATTTGGGCTCAAATTTGAATTAGGGATGGGGTATTGATGTTTTAATGCTATATAAAGTACCTCAACTGAAATATGTTTGCTTGCTGATCATTCTGAGCCCTTTTGGTAAGTTGAACTCATAGTTATGAAAAGTGTGTCTCAAATGACCTGCAAAGGTAAGGTAAACGGCCTCATATTTAAGCAAGTTTTTTGGCACCTTGTCTAAACCAGCCAAATAATTTTTCTACACATCTATTCTACCTATATAGTGTAAATCTAAAGTCTCACTATTTATTGAATTAATTTTCTATTATTTTCTTTTCTTTTTGAAAAAATAAGGTTTAATAGAAAATTATATATATAACAAGTTTAAAACATGAAAATGAGCAAAGTAAGTTAAGATCTTTCTTAGTTAATCCAAAATAAAGTTTTGGTGAGGTTTTCACACTTCTCATTTTCAAAACCCCACCTACTCTCGGGTGCCCACTACTCTCTCCCTTGAACTCCATACTACATTGTTCGAGGAATGACAATTTTGTGAAGGATTTTTCGTAAAAATGTATGTAAACCATATTTATATTTTTTTCTCGTTACTATACGACATAATAAGACTGTGCGCAAGTTTTATAATTTTTTTTGATTTTTTTGAATTAGTTATGCTCAACCCTAATCAGTCAAAACCCCTCAAAACCTCTCAAAACCCCTCAAAACCCCGCACACTACCGGGTCGTCGATCGTTGTGCGTGGACAGTTGAGATCAGGCGCTAGGGTTAGCTACAGTGTGCATCGATCCGCATGAGACGCGCTGATTGGTTGAATCAGTGTGCATCGATCCGCATGAGACGCGCTGATTGGTTGAATCGGTGGGGTTTGGATCAGCCTCTCTCGTTGGGGCATCGGGACCATTCATTTGAATCCAAAGGCAAGAGTTGACGTGGTGCATGGACCAAACCTATGCAGTGCCCTTTCCATCGTTGCATGCGTGCCCGTGCCTACCCGCAGCATGCATGCCCACCCGCGGAACTGCGCCCGTGCGTTGCATGCATGCCCTCGACATAGCCCTGCTCCGCCACCCCTATCGATGCAGTAAGCTGTCGCATGCCTACCATTAGAACCGATGTAGCGTCGCATCAAAGCATGCACCCGGCCACAATGCAGCAGCCCGATGAAGACAACCAAAAAGTCAACGTTGCATGGCGTGTTGTACATGGTGTGCTCCTCTTTGAGGATGCAATACTGGCATGGGGTATCGATGTGGGTATTGATGCAGTTCAAATGGCGTGCTGCCCGTTACAAGATGGGCAAATGAAGGCGTCCATTATTGTCACGTCTCCCATCGACCGAACGTTGCCCTCTAGCCAGGCCCTAGCAAGATAGGCAAATTAATGGGCTACGGCATGAATGCACGGGCGGCACACGCATAGAACCCGGGGCATGCGTGTCCCCTTGACCCACGACGGCACAGACGCGTGCATGAGCCCGTCCCCCTTGACCCGCGACCGGTGGCACAGAAGGATCGCAGCCAGTTTCCTACGCTCGTGTACACACTTTCATGGGGCGCCACCAAACGCCGCCCGCCCCCTTAATTCTATGGGGTGAAACCATGTCGCACTTGGGCTATTTAAGCCGGGCACTATCGTCTTCCTCTCCCTCCTCATCCACACCCCATCCTCTGCCTCCTCTGCCCTTCTTCTTCCTTCTTCTCCATCAAACCCGATCGAGCCCTCGAGCCACCCCGCCACCATGCAGTACAACGCCCCCACCTGCCGCTTTCCCCCAACCGTACCGGAAAGTCTCTACCTGGCCGGAGTGTATGTAGAGAGAACCCTTAGGGTTTGGGCAATCTCGAGGTGGAGGGGCGCAAGGGAGTTAACGGAGTTCTTCCTTGCGGCCGGCTTTCGCCACCTCCCCCGCGGCTCTCCTCGGATGTACCATCTTGAGGAGGTCAACCACAACGGCATTGTGGTTGGGCTCCTCGCCACGTTCACTAACCCTTTTGATGCTTTCCATCTCCTCGGGCGAGCGTATTGGGTTGGTTGTGAGTTCATAGCTTTCACCACCTACAATATCTTCACCGACTTCAACAGCATCTTCCCCAACAATGGCGTTATGCACATGCTTCCGTACCCCATCAACAACGGGGAGGAGTGAAGGGCGGCGCCCGGAGGAGAGAGGGCCCGAGGAGCGAGGTGGCCCCGGAGGAGGAGGAGAAGAAGAACCCGAAGAAGAACCAGTGTTTGGTGCCCCCCGATCTATCTAGCTTGTTATAGATCTATCGTATTAGTTTTTTTAAGTTGTAATCATTATGCTACTATTATTAAGTTTTATTAGTACTTTAAGTTGTAAGGCTATCATGGAGTTGTAAGGCTATCGTGGAACTATGGGTTGCAAACATTATGCTTCTATATAATCGTTATGCTACTATATATATTGTGTGTTTCGTGCTATTATTTGTGGATTGCTATGGGTTGTTCTTGCTTATTATTCGTGTATTGCTATGGGTTGCTACGGGCCCGGGTTGCTACACCCCAATCACCACACACACCATCTTCAAAATATTGGCCAAACCATGGACATGCAACTAGGAGCCCCATGCAAACCCACTATGGACATGCAACTAGGAAATGCAAACTAATTTACTTTGGGCACTTCATGCAAGCATGTAGCTCATTTAGTTCATGGAACCGTAGACATGCATAAAAACAATTAACATTTAGTTTTAGTACATCAAAAAATGACCCATCACAAAATTTAGTGCAAGAAAAAGGCCAAAGTAAAAACAAGTAACATTTTATTGGGCTCCATTTTATTTGCGACGTTAGAGGTGGGCTGGTGCCCCTACGCGGGTGGGCTGGTCTTGGGCATGGTTATTTTCTCAGGGCCCATTTTCTCACGGCCCAACATCTATTCGGCAGCCCAGTTTTGTTTTTTACTAGAAACTGAATTTGGGTGTGTACTCTGTTAACTGAAGAACAAAAACAGAGGAAACAGAGCATGAACACTGAATAGGGCCCCTGAGAATATCATTACAATAATTCAAGCAAGTTTTGCTTCACACAAATTCAAATTCATCTAACAAATGATCCCTGGCTAACTCAAACTACTGGGCACCCCTGAAACTAGCTGACACACTAACTGAAACTCTAACAAATTCTAGCGATTGATGAACATCAAGTAAAATAAACCCATAGCAATGACACAACCATAAAATGCTCCAGCCATCATATTTGCTTGCTGCTTCAAATCGATCAGATGCTTTAGTTGCTTGCCAATTTTCTTCAATTCACACTTCAGTTCTGCACTGTGCATCATCGGATCGGCTCTGTCCGCCAAATTGGGGGCTTGTTCCACGGCAAGCCGCCCCCCAAAATTGAGCTCTTGGGTTCGGGTTGATCCCTCCAATTTCAACCTTTCAACATAGTCATCGAGCCACTCAAAATGCCCACATTTCTTCAGAACCTGAAAAACAGGGGGCCGGCGGCGCATGAATCCTAGATCCACCACCCAGATCCACCGCCCTAATTCGAGGAAAAAAGAAAGAAATCGGGAGAAATTAGACCATAGGATTGGTCAAGAACACAGATCTAACCTGCCCCGGCTGTGGCTTGCTCAAGCATTTCACAAACTCGCGCCCACGGTTGCCATTTTCTTCCCTCACACAAGTCAAACGCTTCAGAGGCTCCATGCGCGGGCAATCGGGGCATCTTGTCAACGGCGGTGGACCGTACTGCGTCCATGATTGGCGGGAGGCCGAAGTCGAGCTAGACATCACTCGTCGGCGGCGCGCTTCGTTGCCGGAGCAGAGGAAGAAGAAGGTGGGAAAGGAAAGGGGCAGGGCAAGCAATGGAGGGCGGGGGGGAGGGGGTGGGCTGGCTCGGGCTCGTGGCTGGCTCGGGTCGGGGCACGCTGATGAGCACGGGCATGCTTGCGTGGATAAGTTGTGGGTCCCACCCGCACGCGAGTAACTGCTAGGTCCCGCGTGTCATAACTCGAATCGCTAACCCCTCGTGTTTTTCATTTCATGGTTAAACAGAGCCATGTCGCATTGGAGCTATTGTTTGCTTCTAAAACGTCGCATCGCAACTATTCATTCCAACAACGTCGCACTCCTTCCAATTCGCATGAAAAACGTCGCACAGGAGCTATTGGCCCATAAATTAAGGAAAATGCGAGCACCAATGCTAAGTTTAGAACTTGGAACATCTGAGCAAGGCTCGGTTCACTCTTTTCTTCTAATTGAATGGAGCTCTTACCGGTTACTCAAAAGAAAAATCATGACCAGAAGTAGATACTTCTGGACACAAATTTAATTGTATTAATTTTATATCGGAAAAAGTATATTCTAATGTGTAACAATTGTTTTTTAACGCAATACAATTGCAAATGCCCACATACACTCACGATGTGTAATAATTGTTGAAAAGCTTGTCCTAAAAAAATACAAGAGAGAAGTGCATATTACACCCCTCAACTCTAGCCCTAGTCTAATATACACCCCCCAACTCCAATACCATCTACTTTACACCCCCAACTCTCAAAACCAGGCGGAATTCAACCCTCCCCTCCCCGTTGACCGGTTTTAACCCAGTTGACCGGTTTTGACATATTGACTGGGTGAACAGTAACAAAAAAATCAAAAAATATTTTGGTTTTTCCAATGAGTGAACAGTAAATTCAAAAAAAAGTTGGAAATAAAATTCAACAAGCAGTTTCGATTTTTTACCTGGTGAATAGTAAATTCCAAAAATACATTTTTCCAAAAAAACCGAATTATTTTTGCGTGGACGATTTTTCAGCGCGTGATGTCTGTGACAATTTTCAGCTTGTTTGGACATTTCAGTGGTCTCTCAACAAAAAAAATATATCAGCCTGAACTGTTAACTGTTTCATGCAAATATAATTCAGAAAAAAAATTCCCTTAATTTTTTTCCTGAAATTTATTGTTCACCTGGACAAAAAATCAACATTTTAAAAAATCAAAATTATTTTTAATTATTTATTTAGAACTTTTTAAAATTTTACTGTTCAGCCGGTGAAAAAATGTAAAAAAAATTAAAATATATTTCTTTTGAATTTACTGTTCACCCAGTCAACAGGTCAAAACCGGTCACCGGGGAGGGAAGGGTTGAATTCCGTCTGGTTTTGAGAGTTGGGGGGTGTAAAGTAGATGGTATTGGAGTTAGGGGTTATATATTAGACTAGGGCTAGAGTTGAGGGGTGTAATATGCACTTCTCTCAAAATACAATACGCCATGAATTTTGGGTTTTTGGCATAGAAAGTGACTTGGAGCTTGCCGAGGAATTAGCCCTCTTGGGACCGATCATGACGTCCATGCTGACGATCGTTGCAATTTTTCTTCTTCTTTTCTTAGATTGTCGATCGTTGTCACTTGACTTGTCGAATCGTTAATTTTTTTTTCCCTCTCTGACTGTGCTTTGTAATTTATCGTCAGCACGTTCCTGCTGGTTATAATATAATCCGAGAGGTTCAGACTTTGTGCAGCAGCCACCGTGGTCGTACCGGTGATGCTGGAAATGTAGCCCACGCCATAGGCCGTTGCCAGATGTTGGAGGCGTATTTTCCACAGCAGAGCTTTCGCTGAACTTTCTCGGGGAGGCTACAATATTACGTGAAAGAAGAACACCGTCGCAAACACTAGTTACCTTGCGACGTTTGCAGCCACGTTCGTCAAAATGGGATGCAATTCTTACCTGTATTTGCGAAACTACAGCAGCATTCATTCATCCAATACAAACCCATAAATAATCCCTCCGTCTCACCATCCCTCCCACCCTCCACAACGAGAAGAGACAGAGGCCCCGCCCGCGACCTGACCGCGCGAGACGCCGCCGCTGCTTCGAGTGAGACGCCGCCGCTTCTCCGTCTGACCTGCGGGCGAGGTGAGCTCCCCCGCCGCCCTCCCGCTGCCGCTGCGATATGCTTTTCTCGTTTGATTTTTCTAAGGTTTTCTCGGGGACTTGGGCTCTTCTGATTTTGTTGTGTCGCCCCTCGGGTAGTGGCGGTGCTACAAACAAAAAATTGGGCGAGCCAAGCTACAGAAAAGCACAAAGTTTGGAATTGATTTGGGATGATATTTTATGTTTCATCTCCATACGACAGGTTAATCCTATGTTTGTTATTAAGTACACTCTCCGTAACAAAACAAGTGTCTTAACTTTGTACCAGTGGCGGAGCAGGATCCGAGTATAGGGGGGGGGGGGGGGGGGGGGGGGGGGCGAGTATGTATATTTATCTAATCTCGTTGTTAATTACTCATCGCTGCTATTAAAATTGTCGATCGTTGACGGGGGCCAGGCCCCTGCTCGTCCCCCCTGGCTCCGCCCCTGCTTTGTACTAACTTTAATACAAAATTATACTAAAGTTGAGACACTTATTTCGAAAAGGAGGGAGTATTGACTAGGAAAAGAGCTCGTGTGTTGCAATGAAAAAAAAATATCACACACCCTTATCCAATAAACATGACTCAACACCTCGATAGGTCAACGTCATTTAGTTCAACATGACATTCCATCTATGTTTTCGCTCATTCTCCTTCCACCCTTGCTGAAGGTGCCTCAATGCCCACACAACAAAAACATTCTCTCTCTCGACATAAGATGATAAATTTGCCCCCCCCCCCACCCATCCACACACACGCGCGCATGAAGTTTTGCGAAGGCATGTATGCGTGGTTATTGATGATTTCTTTCCAACACACGTACGAAAGAAAGATGGATCATATGCCACTGATTAAGTTTGCATCTAAATGGCATTTTAAAAATGGTTAACGGGTAAAATAACATCGTATTCATATTTTAAATATTTTTTAATCTAATTTCATATATAAAATTGGATTTAGACTTTAAAATATATGAATATTTTTTAAAAACATTTGATATGGACTACAGGTTGATTATCTCAAATATCATGGAGTTCTCGGCAAACAACAGAACATTTTTTGTACTCACTTAAAACTAGACATAGGGTTTATTTAAAGAAACAATAGGGATTTTATGCAAAACCCGAAACATTTTTTCTGGACTCACTAAAACTTAAAAATCGTGGGTTGATTTCAAGAAATAGCAGGGGTTTCTAAAAAGCGTGATGGACCAGCAAAAGTGTTTCTCCATGATTAATGGGTAAAATACCATCACATTCAGATTTTACACATTTTTCTAATATAAATACATATATAACATGTTAAAATTGGAGTTGAGGTTTAAAAGATATGATTTTTTAAAGCATTTGATATGGACTACTGGTTTATTATCCCAAATATTTGGGAGCTTTCGGCAAACAGCACAACATTTTTGTACTCACTTAAAACTGGACCGCCATTTATTTCAGAAAATAGTAGGGCTTTTTTTATTGAAACCCCAAACTTTTTTCGTCGACTCACTAAAAGTTAAATTGTGGTTGATTTCAAGAAAAAGCAGGATTTCCTAAGATAGCGCGAAGGACGGGCATAAGTGTTTCTCCATGGTTAACGGGTAAAATAACAACACATTCAAATTTTACACAGCGCAAAGCCTAGTGCCATTCCTAGCAACCGACACCTAGAGAAACACAGCTACCCAGGGCCGCCACCCAACGTCCAACGTTCCAATGTGCCTTTCATGCTCTGCCAACACCGCCCTTCGGGGCCGCCGCCTCCACATCCCCAAGACGACTAGAGCCACAGCACCGCACAACCTGGACATCTCGCAGCCCACGCTACACACGACATCCGCTCCCAGACCATGACCCCCACGCTAATATCCGGGGACAACGCCCCCGTGTTCAAGTCATGCCGCGCCGGAAGGACATGACGCCCTGGTCGACAACCTCACAACCCGCACGACACCAAATTGCCACCCAAGCCATGCCAAGCCATAACCCTACTTCACGGGGCCATCGCAGCATCACAATCCGAGGCTACCACCTCTGCATAGCACCATCCTCACCGATGGAGCCGTGAAGCACGAATCACAGCTCCCGTGGGCACCACCAAGGTCTTGGTCTGCAAAAGGTGATGCCTCCAAGAAGGTGTAGTGACGTACCCACTGTTGTCGCCTACACTGGCAAAACTTGGGTTTTCACCCGGATCCAAGACCATCGCGGCCCATAGCTGAGATCGAGGGCCGCTAACGCCACCTTGGGGAGGAGCCACCCCCAGCACCGTCTGGCAGTGGCTCCTCTACCGCAACGCAGTGCCAACGGAAGCAACGGTGAGGGAGCACGAGAGAGGAAGGGGCTTTGACAGCGGGCAGTGGCGTACCCAGTGTTACGAAGATAACTCGGCGCAGAGAAAAGTTCCGTTTCTAAGCCTTTGGTTAGGTCTTAAAGCTGCAAAGGCTCGTGGGAATTTCTCGGAGTTTTGTACCGTCTGGACACGTTGAGTAAAATGCACAAAACTACCGTAGTAGCCGCGCGATTAGCACTTTGCGCAACATAAAAAAATGGCAATGACAAAATACACTGACGGCGAATACTGAACACTTTGATGACATCATTGACTGTTCAGGCCCGTCCGTCAGGCTAAGTTGGAAAAAGAGGTAATAGCACCGCAGGTCCTCAAACTTGTCTTACATGTGATGATTTGGTCCTCAAACTTGCAAAAGTAGATTATTTGATCCTCCAACTTGTCCTCAAGGTGCAAATTTGGTCCTGGGCCAATGAACAGCCGCCAAGTGGAGCCAGCTCGGCCGAGCCAGTCAGCGCACCCCATTTTGCATTCAGCCCCCTACTATATATGGAAATTAACCCGCAGGACGCCTTAATCGTGACGAGCGCCTGCTGCCCAGGTTGTGGCCAGAGTGGACGAGGGGGAGCACGCCGGCGCCCGGCGATGGTGGCCTGAAGCTGCCGGGGCAACCGAAGCTGACCTCGTTGCCGCCCACGAGGAATGGCACGGCGGCGTCCTGCTGTTGCTGCCGCTCCACCTGCGAAGTTCAGCAGCACAGAATTTTACATAACCTGACTAATGATGCTCAACTCTAGACAACAAATCGATCAGCAAGCAAGTAAAAAGTACTATAGGAAACTAGTTGCATTTGCATTGTTCAACTAGGAAACTACCTAGTATGTTGATACCTCTTAGGCTCTTAGCCCATCAACCAACTCTGGGAAACTGCTTAATCAGACACAACTCTAGGATACAAACTACCTAGTAAGTTGACAGAAACTATAGGAACCAATGCTGAAACACTGAAGCATCGATGAACAACCGACATTTCTGGCATACAACGGAATAAAAGTGAGGTAATCTCACGAGTAAACCAAAACCAAAAAGAAGGGCACAAATACAACAAGAAGTTGATCCATCACGTACACAAAATGATGACCGGAACAAACTGAAAAATACAAAGAACCCATTTCTGAGTTGGTGTGACAGTACGAATTACTCTACTTGTACATGTGTCATGTGTGTGTGCTCTACTGTACGAAATTCAGAGCTCGAATACAACACTACTCATATTCTCTGATTCACAAATTAATGACCCCAGGAAGGACATATACAGCAGAATTAGCAGTTTAAAACATGGTATAGAGGCAACGTTGCTGGGCAAAATGCAAAGTAGGGCTTGTGTACTTAACATGCATGTAATCTGAAACATGTTACTCTGCACCTCCTTTCACTGCCTTGTCTCCAAAAACAAATGCATTTAAACAAGAGTGGTAACACGATAAATAAAGACCATGTACGATGACAAGTTTATCAGTGCATAATTCTACAGAACCTGACCAACATTAAGTTGCATTTGCACAACTCTAGAAAACTGCTTGATCAGACACAACTAGGAAATTGCCTAGCAACCAACAGAAACTAACTTAGCCCAGCAACCAACTCTCCAAAAACTGTTTGATGGGACACAATTAAAGGTAACTTTAGTCAGGTTTCTGTAGTTGATCAATCCTAAGTACTGATAAAATCATGAAGCTTAGCGCAGCTACCAACATTCTGTCATAAGCTAGAATTTAACCATGGTGAGTTCATCAGTCAAAACCGAAAAGATGGGAATATCAAAGAGTTTCAGTAAGGCTGATCCTGTATCTGAATGACGTTCGTCCTACATGATCCACGGTGCAAAAACAGAACATGCAGTCGATCAATCATGCACACCTTAACAGATCAGAAACAAGATGAACACCGTAATTAAGTTCGAGCCATAACCGAAAGGGGATGCCAAAGACATTCAGTTAGCAATTTAGCATGATCCTATATAACATTCACGTTGTATAATCCATGGTGCAAAACACATAAATATGCAGTACTTCGGAGTATATCATAATAGAAGAACGAAATGATCATTGCAGTGAGTTTGTGGCATCCGGTCCTGTGCCTGATCATCAAACGCACACGCTTTTCAAACAGAATCCTAACAAGTGCACAACATTCCTTATATGCATAGGATGATTCAGAGTAAAACTGGAAGTGAATTGAGCAATCTAAACAGTAACTTATGCATGAATGAAAAAATTAGCACAAGCAACAACAGAAGTTGAACAAACAGTCGGAACAGAGCACAAGAAGATCAACCAAATTCGCACCAAAATTCATTCAAGTCGTACTGGATAAGCTAGACAACAACCATTCGGTGCCACAGAATGCAATCATAAGTACAGAACACAGTGCTCATCTCTCATCTGAACCTCTATTGAACTAAACGACTACCCAAATCACTCATCCAAACCACTACGCACTAATAGCAGTAAATCCTCCATGGCTAGAAACATAACAGAGCAAGACGACTCACGTACGCGTCACTCGGCGAGGCTGGCGAGCTTCTTGGGCTCCATGAAGTGGGAGAGGACGGAGACGGCGATGTCGATGCGCTTCACGGCGAGCGATCCTGCACGCGCAGTACATGTAGTCGAGCGACTTGCCCACGTCGCCGCCGCCGCCTCTGGCTGCCTGACGGGGCTTGCTGGAGCCGGACTTGGCGGTGGCGGTGGTGTCCGGGTCGTCGGAGAGGTCGACCTTGGCAAGGGCCTCAGTGGCGGCCACAACCGGGTCCGGGTCGTCCCTGTCGGGGCTGCTGTCCGGCGAGGAGGTGGAGGAGTCGGGGGTCTTTCCGGGGACGGGGGCCTTGCCTCTGGCGAGGCACTCAGCGCGGCGCGGGATGAGGTGCTCCTCCAACAACTTGATGGCCAGGACGGCGGCCATGACGCGGTCGAGGGCATGGGCCTGGGATCTGGGGCGGACCAGGAACTGTTGCGCGAGCATCGCATCGTGGCGTGGGCGTCGGCGTACGCGTCAGAGGTTGGAGGCGAGCTCGCCGAGAGTGGCGTCCGCGTCCGCAGGGGTGGCGGTGGGGGCGCCGTCGTCGGCTGGAGGTCCTGCATGCGGTGCTGGAGTTGCAGGAGGCGGTCGCGGGTGTCCTGCGGGTTGAAAACAAGTAATGGCAGGGGGCAAAATGCAAAACGTTCGGTGTTGCGCAGCTCGGCCGAGCTGGCTCCACTTGGCAGCTGTTGATTGGCTCAGGACCAAATTTGCATCTTGAGGATAAGTTGGAGGACCAAATAATCTACACCAAACCATCACATGCAAAACAAGTTGAAGGACCTGCAGTGCTATTACCTCTTGGAAAAATAACTGCCACATGGACATGTTGACTGGGTCTTCATCTTCCTTCTCCCCTCACTCTCTCTCTCTCTCTCACATTACATCAAACACTTCGTCGCACTGTCGCGAACCATGGTGCCCTCCCCGCGCCAGGTCACGGGAGCAGCCGGAAGCCCCCCATCCCGAAGGGCCCGTCCGTGCGCGCGCCGCCAGGACTACCTTCCACCTCGGCGCCGACAAGAGCAGCTCCATGGCGTTCTTGAGGAGGAGGAGCTCCATGGCGTCGGAGCAGCGGCGTCCCGAGCAGCTCCATGGCGACCTCTGTCAAGGCCTAGGTTGGAGAGGCCCCGAGCGAACCCTCGATCTAGCCATGGCCGTGGCGGATCTGGGACCAGCTCGCTCCCTTGATCTCCCTCCCTCTGCTACTGCTCCTGCCGCGACAGCACGCGGAACGCCGCGGCTGGACGGTGGGGGACCATGCCGCCGCTGCCTCTGCTCGCAGATGCACATGATGTGTTTGATGTAATGTGTGTTAGAGAGTGAGGGGAGGAGGAAGAAGTCCTGGTCAACATGCCCATGTGGCAGTTTTTTTTCTTCAACTCAGCCTGATGGGCGGGCCGAACAGTTCGTGACGTCAGCAAAGCGCTTAGCATTTACAGTTAGTGTTTTTTGCCACTGTTTTGGCCGGTGTAAAGTGGTGTTTTTCTGCTAATCGCGCCGTTATTATGGTGGTTCTGTGCATTTTACTCGGGCATGTTTGTAGGATATTGCAGGTCATTGGCTGAATTCTCTGCTTTCGTTTCATGAATTCAGGGGAAGATGAAGATCAGAACTGAGCGAGGACTGGGGGGTTGCTAAGAGAAGCGTTGAGATGGGGTTCAAACCACTGGAGTGGTACTGTCAGCCAGTGAAGGATGGGGCATGGTCTCATGCCGTCGAAAGCGCGTTTGGCGCATACACACCCTGCGGCATTGACACCATGGTGGTGTGCATCTCGTACCTCACACTTTTTGGCGTTTGCTTCTATCGGACATGGAGGACGACGAAAGACTACAAGGTGCAGAGGTACAAGTTACGCTCGCCGTACTTCAACTATCTGCTTGGGCTGCTTGTTGTGTACTGCATAGCAGAGCCGCTGTACAGGATTGCCACCGGTACCTCCATCACAAACTTGGATGGGCAGTCTGGCCTTGCTCCATTTGAGGTGAGAATCCTTCATATCACCGCTGTCAAATCTTTGCTTAATTTGTATGCTGAAATGGCAATTATATTTGTTGAGAACTGTGTAGCAATAGATTGCATTGGAGGGAATATATATTGTGTTTGGTATGCATCTCACAAGTCACTCGGAATGTGATTTTTTATTTTTCTGCTGCAAAATGATATGGGGTTTAGTTACGTGCCATCTGCAATATGCAGATAAAAGCTGAATGCGTAACCAATTATCTAAAGTTAAGCATTGACAATAGTTTTTCAGTGGCATTATATTATATGCTCTGCTTTCAGACCTTTACTTGTACCAAATACTTGTTCCCATTACCCTTTTTAGTTACTTGAAGCTCTCCCTGTGTACAGATTACTTCACTGGTCATCGAGTCTGCTGCCTGGTGCTGTATGCTTATAATGCTATTGCTGGAGACAAAAATTTACATCACCGAATTAAGATGGTACATCCGGTTTGTGGTCATATATGTATTGGTTGGGAAAGCTGCTATGTTCAATCTTGTGCTTCCAGTGAGGCAGTACTACAGTTCAAGGTATAGTAAGTACTTAATGAAGCTTATTGGGTGGTAACCCAAGGAGTTCCCCTGTTTAGATCTCTGTATATGTAGGCTAACTTTTTTACTTTGCTTATGCAGTTCAATATTCTACCTATACTGCAGCGAGATAATATGCCAGGTTTGCCTCTTGTGTTGTCTACTCTCTCAGTTCCTTCATGAAAGGCGTATTTTCTCTACCCAATTTCAAGCTTTGACCAATGGATGATCCATTAATATATGATTATGTTTGATACTGCTTGATTTGTCTCAGAAAGCACTACCTTATGATTGTGATTTTGTAACCATTAACAAAATATTTACAAGAAAATAACAGTAAAAAGAACTCATATAATATTTTACAAAAAAATCACGGTAAAACTCATACTTAGCCAAAATATGCCCTACCGGGATCTCTGCTGTTACTGAATGCATTTTGTGCAGTGCATTTTTGGAATTCTCATGCTGGTGTATCTGCCTAGCTTGGATCCCTACCCGGGTTATACTCCAATCAGGAGTGAGGTGCTTGTTGATAATACTGATTATGAACCTCTGCCAGGTGGAGAGCAGATTTGCCCCGAAAGGCATGCGAATATATTTTCCTGTGAGTGGATATAAATCATTGCACACTGTCAGATACTCACATTTTCTACTCTCATGACCTCTCTAGAAGTTTATTGATGTAAATTTGCTTGCCTTGTTGCTTTTCTACAGGGATATTCTTTTCATGGGTGACTCCTCTAATGCAACAAGGATACAGAAGGCCCATCACTGATAATGATATTTGGAAACTAGATAATTGGGATGAGACAGAAACATTGTATAGCCGGTATGTTCTACAACTGTTTTGGCTGAAATGAGTATACTTTTGTACATGCAAATCTGACATTGGGATCTTGTCTCAGATTTCAGAAATGCTGGAACGATGAACTTCAAAAACCAAAACCTTGGCTGCTACGAGCTCTCCATAGTAGCCTCGGTGGAAGGTAAATTTGTACATATGATACCTATATTTCTAAAAAATTCCGGGGTGCAGCTACTTGCTATTTGGTTTGTGCTAACATTTATTATTTTTCTTAACTTTCAAGGTTCTGGCTAGGAGGATTTTTTAAGGTTTGTACATAAATATCTAGGCTGTTATTTTAGAAGATCTGTCCTTCAGTTCAGTTTTTATATTAGTTTGAGTCGATCGCAATTATTGTGTGTTAATCTGGTAATCATCTCCCCTCCCAATTTGTAGATTGGCAATGATGCTTCTCAATTTGTTGGCCCAACCGTATTGAGCCTCTTGTTGGAGGTATGCTTCTCCTTTCATGACATTTCAGAGTCACTACGGCAAAATAATCTGTTTTATCAATTATTTATATCCATCATACTCAAACTACCACAGTTAGAACACACAAACCTTGCATATCTTAAATGCTACTCCCTCTATATCAAAATATAAGACCTTTTTTGACACTATGACAGTGTCAAAAAATGTCTTATATTTTGATATGGAGGGAGTACATCCAAATTTTTTATTCCCTTTGCTCTCACCTAGTAGAAATGCTATTATTAGTTCTGTGTGCCACTAAAGGTTGGTGATTTTGGCAATCTATGCAAAAAGGCAATCCTTCTTGGAATGGGTACATCTATGCTTTCTCAATCTTTGCTGGAGTGGTATGGACTATTTTGTCTCTTCCATACTGTACATTGCATTTCTTTGCTAATGACGTGCACTTGAACTCCAAGATGCTGCTTGTGACTTGAAAAAAAAAATCCTTTATAACTTTCTGTACCATTCTTCAGTTACTGGGAGTTCTTGCTGAAGCACAGTACTTTCAGAATGTCACGCGGGCTGGTTTCAGATTGAGGTCTACTTTGGTAAGTCTTATATATAAAAGCCTAAAAATTACATCACATGCTTTTTAGCTTTCTGTTAAGAGGCAGAGTCAACAGGCAATCACTGAATCCCTTGTCCAACTTTGTTTTGTTGTCACTCTCATTTCTACTTATGGTTGATATGTTGATATGGGGCTTGCACTTCCTGATTCATGTAACAAGACATGTCTTACCTCATGATTTACTAGTTTACTTTCCCTCAAATAAACTAGCTTAGCTGTCTCAGCTGCCCTAAAAGACGCATGGTTAGTTGTCATCCACTTATGACACACTAGACATGTGGACCTACTTACTCCCAATGATTCAACAATCATTTCATCAGTTTTATAGAAGTTTGTGGTTTCCTGATGTTCCGCAGATTGCTGCTGTTTTCCGTAAGTCCTTGCGACTGACAAATGATAGTCGCAAGAAGTTTGCTTCTGGAAGGATTACAAATTTGATTTCAACCGACGCGGAGTCCCTTCAGGTATGTCGTTTAGACTCAGTTATTGTTTCTATGTTAGGGAGGAGGGAGAAATTTAGTGCATACATACCATGCATGCTGGTAATTTGTCTCACTTTGCACACTTCTAATTTTATCTTCATATTTGCAGCAAGTATGCCAGCAACTTCACAATCTGTGGTCAGCTCCTTTTCGCATTGTTATTGCCATGGTCCTGCTATATGCACAACTAGGTCCTGCAGCACTTGTCGGTGCCATCATGCTGGCTCTTTTGTTCCCAATTCAGGTATATTTCTCTTTAGGGATGGGCAATTATGAAAACTCGTGTGTTACATATTGAAGGGTGTCTATGCCTTCTGTTCTAGTCCCAAGATTACTAAATATGTGATTCATGATGGCATTCGCTGCTACTTATGTTAGAGAAAGATGTTTTTCATATATAGATTCTTTTGCAGAGCCTAGAGTTCATATTATAGCCTTCATGTAATCATGTACTCTCTCCGTTCCTAAATATAAGTCTTTCTAAAGATTCCAATATGGACTACATACAAAGCAAATTGAGTGAATCTACACTTTAAACTACGTCTATATACATCTGTATGTAGTCCATAGTGAAATCTCTAGAAAGACTTATATTTACGAACGGAGGGAATAGCTGTGAACATGCTGAATTCCTATCTCAGAAACTCCTGGTTATGTTTTTTCTATGTATTTATCCCATATGTAGATTGGAGTTGACCAAAGCTGCAATAAGTAATATCCAGAATGAGTAGTGGTTGAAGCAGTTCTCTCACTTGGGGTCACAGTTGAACTCCTTAATCATGGTTCAATCATTTTACTACTTATATTTTCCCCTTTAAGCCAATAATGCCGTTTGGACAATTTGCAGTTGGATACCACTACCATATTCCATTTATAAAAATGATATATCTCCCTTAAATTATAGTAGTTTTACTCTTATCTCTTTCAATTTTAAATACACATTTTATGCTTTCAACATTGGTTGTTCTGGCTAAAATTTTTGTGTATTCATTTTATCAGACAGTTATCATAAGCAAAATGGAAAAACTTACCAAGGAAGGGTTGCAAAGGACTGACAGACGAATCAGTCTCATGAATGAAATATTAGCTGCGATGGATACAGTCAAGTATGCTTACATCTACTTACAGTTTCATTAGTATTAATACTTGTATAATATATTTTTGGTATAAACTGTCCCAACTGTTTCCCTGTCTAGATGTTACGCTTGGGAGCAAAGTTTCCAGTCAAAGGTGCAGGACATCCGTGACGATGAGCTTTCCTGGTTTCGCAGTGCTCAATTGCTTGATGCGGTATGTTCCTCTTTTACCTGCATAAGGTTCTTGGAGATAGGTTGTCTTTCACTTGTTTCAAGCTTCATTGTGCAGCGTATTTGTCCGTTCTTTTTTATGTTGGTTGTCACACGGACTTCTTTGTTGCCATATGAGAATCGGAGTTCCGTGCTATAGCACCAACTCTATTGGTGGTTCTTAATCCCACGGGGTTTACTTTAAATTAGTGCTGTTACTTGACTTCAAAATAGGACTGAGAGTTTTTACATTCACTAATCTTTGCCTGTTACCCTCTTTCCTTACTTTTCCTTGCTTGTTGCAGCTAAATAGCTTTATCCTCAACAGTATTCCTGTCGTTGTCACGGTGGTTTCGTTTGGTGTTTACTCTCTGATGGGGGGTGAGTTGACAGCAGCAAAGGCGTTTACCTCTCTTTCACTATTTGCAGTGTTAAGGTTCCCACTTTTTTTGCTGCCAAATCTGATAACTCAGGTGAGCAAAATGATGCAAATCTTGTTTTCATGAAGTAATTTTGCAAAATACTGACAAGTTAACAAGTAACTTTGGATTATTAGACATTTATGATTTTTCTATTCCTTCAATTTCATTCTTCTGTGGCAGACATAGATAGCTAATTGTTGTAGTTAGCATTTTTATTGAAACAAATGATGGCTTGACATGGTTTGCTAATTGTTTTTCATTTCAATTTAACAGGCTGTTAACAGTAAGATTTCATTGAAACGACTGGAAGATCTCCTCTTGGCTGATGAGAAGAATACTTCTGCCAAATCCACCTATTGATCCTGAGCTTCCAGCCATTTCTATCAAGAATGGAAACTTTTCATGGGAATTGCAGGTATATTAGGTCCAGATAACTTTTCGTACTTGTCAATGTTCTTATTTTACTATTGCACATGCAACTTTACATTGAACACGAATTTTCTGATTTTGTGGCCCAAATATTATCTATAGGAAAGCATTCACACAGCTTGACACGGGAATAGAGTCGTCATAGTCTAGCAGCCTAGCATGCTTTGTTAATGGGAATGACAACTGCGAAAAAGCAGCTAATTAATGGATAGGCGAGGAGATGTATTTTACTAGTTCATAAGGAATTGGTGGTTATTTTGAGGGGTGCTATTCCCCATCAGTTGTGATATGAAGATATTTCCATTTTCCTAGTTCTCCTATTATTCTATGATGTTGCTTGAGAACTAAATTTTCAAACATTGGCGGGCTGAGCGACCAACACTATCAAATATCAATCTGGACGTGCCTGTCGGCAGTTTAGTTGCAATAGTAGGAAGCACCGGGGAGGGGAAAACTTCTCTTATTTCTGCAATGCTTGGTGAAATACCACCAGTATCAGGGTCAGATACCTCAGTGGTCATTCATGGATCGGTGGCTTATGTTCCTCAAGTTTCATGGATCTTCAATGCTACCGTGAGATACAATATCCTTATTGCTATTGTTCTGCTAATCGAACCCTTTATGACTGTAAGGAGAATTTTTTGTGATGTCTACAGGTACGGGATAACATATTGTTTGGGTCTCCATTCCAACCTCCAAGCTATGGGAGAGCAATAGATGCTACTTCATTACGACATGACCTTGACCTACTCCCAGTAAGTTCCAAGTTCCAACTATCCCACTTTACAAAAATCAATGTGTGTAATTTTGGAAAATCTAGTTGTCATTTGGCGAAGTGACTTTGCTAGAGGACAACTTCCTAGTTTTTCATTTCGGCT